>NC_069134.1:62849593-63022093 GCF_026914265.1 Mya arenaria | reverse complement strand
ATTGACCATCAGCAATCTATCATGCCCCCGTAATAATTGACCATCAGCAATCTATCATGCATCCGTAATAATTGACCATCAGCAATCTATCATGACTCCGTATTAATTGACCATCATCAATCGATTGTGCCTCCGTATTAATTGACCATCATCAATCAATTGTGCCTCCGTATTAATTGACCATCATCAATCGATTGTGCCTCCGTATTAATTGACCATCATCAAACGATTGTGCCCACGTAATAATTGAACATCATCAATATATCGTGCCTCTGTAAAACTTGACCATTATCAATCTATCATGCATCCGTAATAATTGACCATCAGCAATCTATCATGCCTCCGTAATAATTGACCTTCATCAACCTACCATGCCTCCGTAATACTTGACCATCATCTATGTATCATGCCTCCGTAATACTTGACCATCATCAGTCTATCATGCCTCCGTAATACTTGACCATCATCTATATATCATGCCTCCGTAATACTTGACCATCATCAATCTATCATGCCTCCGTAATACTTGACCATCATCTATATATCATGCCTCCGTAATACTTGACCATCATCTATATATCATGCCTCCGTAATACTTGACCATCATGCCTCCATAATAATTGACCATCAGCAATCTATCATGCCTCCATAATGTTTGACCCTAATCAATATATCATGCCTCCGTAATACTTGACCATCATCAATCTATGATGCCTCCGTAATACTTGACCATCATCAATCTACCATGCCTCCATAATAGCTGACCATCATCAATCTATCATGCCTCCGTAATAGATGATGGCATACATACAGGCACAATACTAGGATAATTGCATTGGATTTAAATACAAATAAGCCCAAAATAAAAACAAGCAATTGATTGGTACATATTTTATCAAAATTGACACATCTTGCATCAACACAAATTAAATATTACAAACAGCTGAACACAAAGTGGTACATATATGATAAAAGTTTATTAGGCCAAAATCTGTTTAGATATAAGGATGCAGAAAGACTTTATTATGTTCAACTGCACCTATATGTATGCTGATAAGTCTACAGCCTTAAATATGACTTAAATTTGTATTTAACAACTTGCAAAGATTTGTCATTTCACAAGTCAATGACCAATACATCATAAACAGTAATTACAGTTAAATACAAATTTTGTGAATGAAAATGCAGTGCTCTCAATAAGAACCGTATGCCGACCAAATTTGATGGTTCAAATGGAAATTTGGCAGATTCATATTTGGAAAAAGTGAATTTTAAGTAGAATAAGTAGTAGCTCGTGCATTTCTTAACTATTTGAGACGGTTCTATTGAAACTGATTGAAAATCCTGAATATGAATGAAGAATCTAATAAATACACAGTGAACTAATAATATAAATCTTGCACATGAAGAATGCCTTTTACAAAAAACAGTAACAACTGATCCCTATATTGCTAAAAATGTCAATGATAAAGACATGGGATTACAATAGCTCCCTCTTATTACACTGGCTACATATTCAGAAAAAGAAAGAAATGTCAAGAGTATTGATTTCCATTTCAAGCAACACCTTCCACTCTCGGCCGTTTGTTTCCAGTCTGTTTTTTCTTTGCATTTCCTGCCTGTCCGCCATTTTCTTTTGCATCGTCTGATCGGTTTGCATGCTGGACGTATCGCGTTACCGTGGAGACACCATCAACAAACTTTGTCTTGTAAAGGACATTTGCATTGTTGAACATGCCGTCCTTTAGGGAGACAACTATGAACTGAAAAAAGAAATAAACAACTCATGAACCTAAACAATCTAAAAAAAATTGTACAGAAAAATCAGACCAACTAAATAGAGATATTCGTGACACTTCTGTGAAATATAACTTTAAGTGTACACTCGTTAAAAACTCTGGCTATGTTCCACAAAAAAGTACATTCAAAACAAATTGTTTGGAATTTTAATTTTCCAGATGAACTACATCAATTAAACTGTATTCATTTAATCCTGTGAGTGTTTACTGTACAGTAAAAAATGCCCATGTCTGGTTGCAGAATATGAAATATACCAAAATCCTTAAGGCTTCAAAAATCCTAGGACAGGGCTTTCAACTGGGTCTGAAACTCAACAGCCAATGACTCTTAAGCTCTAATTTTCAAAAGTCAGAGCAATTTGATACCGTACTTAAGAGATATATTTACAGTGCAGTACTTTTTCTAAGCTAAGAAATCGCTTGTAACATTTTTTATATCACAGCTCCATAGTTGAAGCAAAGACCAAAAGTGATTAGAAATCTTACTTGTGAATGTTTGAAGTGGGACTTGATCATCTGGCCGATGTTTTGAGTGTGAGAAATATCAAGAGCTGCGTCCACTTCATCAAGAATATAGATTGGTGCTGGCTTGAACAATAACATGGCTAGGATCAGCGACAACGCGATCAGGGACCTGAAATATATTTGATTAAATATTTATGCTTGGCAACCTCATGTATTTTTCCTATCGTTTGAAAGCATTCTGCTTTCTGTTAACAATTATTTGAGATAAATGACTTAAAATACATCTAATATAGAAAAAGTTATTGCAGTTAAACGTAGTGATGTTCCGATGATCGATTATAATCGAAAATCGATTGGTTGGGCCTGAAATCGGCAACAATTGATAGTATTTAGTTATAATCGATTATCAAAAAAAAAATAAAAAAAATATATTAGTAAGTGTTCAGATGTTATCTTTAACAAAATGGCTGATGAAAGCCAGAAAATGAACTATTTTTTATACAACAACACTTAATAACTTCAATCATAGACATAAGGTATATGCATATCATGATTAAGAGTTTAATACTGTACATGAATAAAACTACAATTATCTAGTATTTTAAAAACCGATTGTACTATCTATAATCGGTTACTTGAGTGGAACCGATCATCGATAGTAAAATTGCAACTGATTCCCAACACTAGTTAAAAGGTTATAACTAAAAGCTATTCTACTGAATACTTTTCACTTAGCTAATAATATTTAATATTAAAGCATTTTTGGACAATCTAACAGTAGTTTGTCATTCAAATGCTGATTTAGATTAACAAAATAAGGATGGCCATAAATGTATACATACTGGAACACAACATTGACTATGTCAAATCCCCATCACCAAAATAAAGTGACACCCACCTCTGCCCCCCACTAAGTTCCGAGAGAGAGTCCTTCCAAACATCCCCAAACCCGACCTTGACCTCAAGACCCTCCAGTACCGACTGACCCTCGGGTGGAGCCAGCTTAGCCTTGGCCCCGGGTAGAAGGGTCGCGTAGATGGAACCAAAGTCCTGAAAACAGAGGGGGAAATAAATATACTGAGTATACAGATAAAAATATTCCTCTGGTTTAGTAAGTGTATACTGTTTCTTTAACCTTGATTGTGACCAAAGCAGATAGCTTATAGAATCACCATTGAGTCTGTTACCTGCTATAAACCAGTACTGGTGATTATTTTGAATGGCCATGAGAAAATCCCTTCTGTTGGGGATTGAACCCACAACTTCTAGGGTGACAGTTGACACAAATCTTTCTTTCATTGCAACTATCCTTCTAGTTAAGTTGTTATGATGAAATGTGCTGAATTATATCACTTTTTGAAATTTTGCAATTGTTTACATTAACTTTTATAAAACCAACGAAAAAAAAGATTCTTTGTAATTGAATAAAAGTGCTTTTCTGAGTTGAGACTATTCATTATAACTGACCTTGGTAAATGAAGTTAATATTTAAACCATTTACAATGCACACACCTTGTTCACCTGTTCCCATGCTTTCTTTAAAGCTTCATTTTTTTTCTGGTCCAGTTCAGCAATCACTGCAGAGATTTTTGCCTTGTCGTTCAAAACTATCTTACGCTTCTTCATCAGATCTGTGTACTGTAAGATAACAAGGAACGTTTGTAAACAAATACATTCCAATAAACACTGTGTTGTCTGTAACAGTTCAACCCGACAAAAGTTGATGTAATAATATGATGTAAGCAAGCAATATAGCCATGACAAAAACCTAACAGCAAAATATAACAGCAGTTTCCATGGTGTTATGTATATTACAGGTTTTGAGCACTTTTAAATGAGTGCTTTTTTTGTGTAAAACATTCCTTGTAATTGACCAGGCAGCTGTAAGGCTAGTTAGGGGGGTTAAATGAGTCCTGCAGCCATGAAATCCGTACAAGCTGCTTAACTGAAAATGAAATTACTCAGAGTTTGCAATAATTCTGCACTAACCTGTTCCTCAGCTTTCCCAAGCATGTTCATAGCTCGCATGTTGACGCTCTTTGCCAGGCGCTCTTTAGTCTCGGTCAACTTCTGTATACGACGTTCAGACTCTTTTGGATCATTCACCTTGAAATCGTATGCTGTATTTGGCTGGCCGAAGTATTTCCTCTCGTCAACGATCCAGTCGTAATTTTCCAGCATATTCTCCACCTATTGACATAGAGGGTTATAAGACTAGTATGAACAATTTCCAAAGACATTTTTGATCAGCTTGAGTGATAACCAAGGCGCTGTGAATCATAACAAGGCTTGTCTGTTGTTGTTTTTTCACAGTCAGATAAAGAGCATAATACAACAATCATTAAAGCCAGAGTAGTCAGCCTTGCTACAAGTGCATGTGCGTATCATCTTCAACATGTGTACAAGTTTCATATAAATAACTTGAATGTTTTTTAGTTATGAATTAGAGCTTTTCTATTTCTGGCTTTGATCAAAATAATCTATTTTTAGGTTTATTTTTTACTAATGCATACAGTTTATGTAGAATTTCCATTCTTTAAATAGATCTGGGCTACCTGAATGGAGTTATCATAACTTTTCAAAGATATTTCATTTTTGTTGCTTTATTTTGCAACTTCAGTACACACTATGTTATAAAATGTTAAGTCCAAGAAGTGTATCACTAATTTGTAATTTATGAGGTTGCTAGAAGCATTTGCACTTGGATGCCTTTAAGATGAAACCAAACCAACTTACCATCTTTGCAGCATCCTTAGATTCCTTCTGAAACTTGGTGACCTTGTTTTCCTGCTCCTTGATTTTTATCTCCCCGCTATGACTCTCCTTTTGGAGGCTCTTTTGTTCATTGACTTTCGTCCCAATGTCCTTGTTACATTCTTTCAACAGGGCCTTCTGCTTGTTTACTTCATCTTGTGCAGCTTTAACAACTTCCTAGAAAGAGATATGGAAATCTTGTTACATATTTTGAAACCTACATAAAAAAAATACTAATTTATCAAAAATTATTTATGTTAAAAATTACCTTTTTTAACATAAATAACTCTTAGTACAATGGATATTCAGGAAGTACACATATTTTTGTGCATGAAGAACACAAAAAATATAAAATGTTTTTAAATTGAAATACACAGAAAGCAATTTTATGCTTTATGTGTTAAAATTTCGAAAACTTAAAAGTAAATAAAGTATATACCCGAGCTTCAGCAGTTTTAGCCTCTAGTTCGGCTAGCTGATCGTTGTACTGGCTAGATGTTTCATCCACAGTTTTCAACTGCTCTTCATACGAGGTTATCTCCTTTCGCAGCTCTTCAACCTCCAACTTTATACTGTCCACTTCCTGAAGACAAGAAATCAACATCAAACTTTAAAGAATGTTTTGGATGAATGACATAAATCTCGTACATCGTTTTTGATGAATATGTGGATATGTTAATTCTTGATTTTATGAACTAAACATTATTTGTAAATTACATTATATTACATTTGTGGTCTCTTGACAAAGTTCTGTGCGCAATGAATTACAATAACAACTACTCTAAGCACTGCTAATTGATAATACAGTGCTAACATAGATAAAGAAATCAAACTTTGACTTTGTAAAAAGCTGCGTAACAAAACTGCACCTCACTAATCATCAAATTACTTTTCAATGAACAGCTTTTATACAACTATACATATCCTATCAAACAGGGGATAGAATGGCTAAGTGCAAAATTAGCTGAACTTTAGTCCAGGAGGCCAAGTAACTGTAAGGCAACTTGGTTGGTCGAGGCGCCTTGGTGGGGGTCACAGGTGGTAAAGCCGCCATTAAGCTCATAGATTTGAAGCATTTAAAGAGCCTAATATAGCATTTAAACATTTCTGTATTACTGATAAAGAGTAAAAAAACCAGTTGTATAATGCTCAGCCTTGTTAAGAGAAGTCACAAACTTAATGAGACAGAAAGTTACCTGAAACTTGGTCTTCATTTTCTTACTGGACTCCTCCATCTTTTTCTTCGAGGCGCCCACTTCTTTCTCCGCATCCTTGAGCTCGTTCTCACGTAGTTGTTTCTGGTTCTTAATCTTATTTTCCAGGTCCTTGACCTTGGCTGCGTTCTTTTTCTTCACTTCTTCTGTTCTCTTTGCTGTGTCTTCATATTCAGCTGAAAAACAGAATGACTTAGCATTCAATACACTGTTGCAAATTTCAAAACTACAATTATTCTTCTATGTACCTAGAAGCTATAAAGGAAACACCCAGGATCAACTTTGTCCTAACCTAGCTACTCCACGACAATATTTCCCCCACCCAAATTGGCCCTGAGGGAGTTCTCCTCCTATCGTTGCTGATGGTGAGAGCCTTATTCTAACCTAGCTAACCCACTACAATATTTGCCACACCCTAACTCCCCCATATTCGTCCTGAAGTGGTTTATTTCCTCAAATGGCTGATGGTGAGAGCCCTAACGCCCAACAATTTTGCCCAATCACACTTACCCATATTGGACCTGAGGAGGTTTATTTCCTCCAACTGCTGATGGTGAGAGCCTTGTTCCATCCTCTCCTTTAAGTGATCTACTTCCTGCTGTTTCAAGTCAAATTGCTGTTTTATCTTTGTGTACCTTTAAATAAAATAATCAAAGAAATACAAGAGGGCTATCAGGTTAAACACCAATTTATACCTTGGTTGTTACTATAATGGCATAGTATAAATATTACTTCTATGTATGTACATAGTTTTTCCAACTAATTCAAGGAAAAGACCCTTCTTAAAATGGTGAAACTACAGCATTTCATGTCAATTTGGGTATTTTCCATACACAGTTCCTTTCATTTTAAAACCCATCCATTTTTTATAATATTTTTGTGTGATCAGGATTTTTTTCTGGTTATAAGGGAAAATATTGACACAAATGCTTCGAGATGTGGCTTATCTTCAGCCCATGCAAAATGGCTGAAAAAACCCTGTGTACTGTACAAAATCACAAGCATTGGAAACATCATCAATGCAATGGCCGAAATATAAAAGCTCCTGATTACTTGGACCCTTACCTCTGAGCTACAGTGCGTATATTAGCCAGTTCCTGTTCCACCCTCGCTAGCTGCTCTTGCTTCTGTCTCAAGGCTGTCTCCGTCTGCTGGTACTCATCTAGTTTTTCCAGAATCGAGTTTGTCTGAGGTCGGGAACCTGAGATAAAATCATAATCTCATTTCATATACTAGTTAGTTTATATTACATTTGTTTCACAACAATATTAACACCTCAACTTCCATTCATTAAATGAACTGCCTTTCGGCAATTGCGTTCATCAATCGATGAACGCAACATCTTCCGAGTTCGGATCGCAATTCATCGCATAACAATATACATGAAAACTTTTGATCTTGTTATTGTTTGTATTGTGTCAGCAGGTCCAATAAAATATAAATCAACATTTTAGAAAGTGCTTAGTTATTATATTTTAAACGTTTTGTTGCCAAAAGTGTTTCAATTTTACGTTTAAAAGTGATTTCAAGTGGTTGATCTTTTCCCGCGTTATTGTGACGTCATTTGAAAAAAAAATGTTTCCGGTAACAGTCGAGTCGTCCTAATTACAGAATGGGTAAAAAAAGGATTACTGAAAGGTAATCCGAAATAAAATGAAGTATTTTTTTAACGTTTTTTTAATAAAATAATGAACTATTGGTATAAATATAAGGAAAAAAAATGCGGGGTTGATGTCATTATCGGCGATATTAACGCAATTGGGCTGGTCAAAGTACGCGTGGAGTCCTTCGGACTTCACACACTTAGACCAGCCCAATTGCGTTCATACCCGGATAATGACATCAACCCCGCAATTCATTCCTTAAATGGTGAATTTATGGAAAGTCACTCTCATTGGCACAATGTTACACAAGAGTGTGGTCTAGTGTTGTGGGGGGAAGAAAGTACCAGAAGAAATAGAGTTATTGGCCTTGCTATACATGTGCATATTGTCTCTGGTAACATGTGCACCAAGTTTCATTTAAATATCTTGAACAGATTTGAGTTGAAGCCAAGGTTTAAGTCATAGCACTCAAACATCAATGTTGACAACACAATCATAGCTATGACAATACAACTACATAGCTTTTCTTCTTTGAAAACATATGAGTCTAAGAGTCCCACCTCCAGTAAGTGTCCCGGCAGGATCAAATGAGTCGCCCCCCAGTGTTACAGTCTTCTTCTGAATACGATCATCAAACGTGACACGCTTAGCTGTGTCCATGTCTGGGCAGACAAACGCTGTGCCGAACACAAACTGCATCGCAGATTCTAGGTCTCCCTCGTAGGTAATCAGAGAAAGAGCTGTGTGGACATTGTTTGGGCCAACCTGAAATAGTGACAAAATAATCATTCCATCATGCAGACTTAACCAAACTTGTTTACATCAGCAAACTATTTTAAACAATATATATACAATATATGAAAACATCTGTTATGGATATATGTGACATTAGTTGCAAAAATGAGTCCTGTCCATTATTATCAAGAAAACAAATTTAAGCAAGTGATTGGATAATGTAACAAAACCTTAAACATGTGTAAAATTTGAATAAGGGATAACTGAAAAAAAGAAAATCTCTATAGTTCTGCACATCTCTCAGTGTTGTAGTCAGATATAAGCAACGGAGCTCCCCTTTCTAAAACAGCTCCCCTTTATTACATAAAATATAAACAAAACATGAAGCAACTACAAGTAATACTAACCAGCCCCTCAGCACGTTTGACAATGTCACCAGGAATGGCACGCGCGGAGATCTTATTCAGCGGGATGATCGTCACACGTTGGCGGAGCTCCCCTTTCTGAAGCAGCTGTTTGCCAGTGTTTTCGGTGTCCACAACTACGTTGTACAGCTAAAAGTTCACAATGATTGGATGTTAGCCATTAGCATTCACCATTTCATATATTTTATGTCAATCTTGAAACGAGCTGAGTTGATGCATTTCTTACAACAGTACATGACTGCAAATGTATTGTCAGGTTTGTTCCACAGCAATTCGCATAAAAAAAATGTCTATCAGTAGAGGAAAGATCTGAGATTGGAGTAGATCTTGTACAGTCATGATTTTGCTTTGTTTGGCCTATTCAAAATCAATCAGGTTGTTGTGTATCAATTGTTCAGACCAAGACACACTTTTGTCTCATTTTCTAGAATTATTGTGTATATGCAGCAACAATAAAGTTACGTAAGGTGTCACGGAACGTCAAGTTAGGACATCATTTAATATTGGATTGGAAAATGGGCACACTTTTCTATTATTTTTTCATTGAACAGGTGGAATAACTCAATTTTAAAGACTGAAAGATGTGTCGGGCAACATGTATACACAATTTCATTTGAATATTTTTAGTCAAGACAAAGATTAAAATAAACTCCTTGATGAAGCTGCTGCCTTAAAGGACATTAGAACAATGATTAAAACAACAGTTTTTTGGGTGTGGTTTTTTCACTAACCTTGCCTCCTGCCACAACCTCCAGGGCGAGTGCACTTCTCACATCTTTCACCTTAATCAGCTTCAACACGAGGCCATTCACTCGACGACGATCAAAGTTCTTTTCTGGGTCTCGGTAGTCGAAATGCATCCTCGGGAACCTGAAAAAAGTATCAATCAAGATAATATACAATAGTAATTATGCTGTCATTTGCCAAAATTTGGTGTGATTTGCACATAGATGCAATAGATTTCACCTCTTTAACTACAAAAGTAAATTTTATTATAGCATTTAGTGCTCATTCTGTGAAATTTATTGCAATCTAACACTAAAAAAATTTGTACCCTATTTAAGAGTCATAGGATAGAAGTCAAAATAAAGATCACAGGTAAAAAAATTGTCAATAATAGCCCCAACATTTAAACACCACAAATTTAAATAGATTTGATCAAAACACTGTAAGTCATATTTCAAAAGAATGTACGTTTGCCAAGCAAGGGTAAAAGTGGAATTATAGATTTTGTAAGAAACAACCCTCCATTACCGAGCTTCAAGTGTCTCCAATTTATCCTGTAGCCGGTTAATTTCCTGTGTAAGAGATCGTCTCTCTGAGTCAAGTCGCTCATCCTTCCCTTCCTCATAATTCAGCTTCTTAAGCTCAGCCTACAACAAAATAAATGTATTGTATATCTCATGGTTAACATTAAATACTGAATTGTTTTTAAGCTCCACCTACAAAAAAACAAATGAAGCCTCTTTTATGTTCAACATGAGCCTTGCCTTCCAAGCATTTTTGCCTCTTCAACTCTTTGCAACAAACACATATATAATATTTAAGCAGACTTAAAGGAGCATAATGACTTGCTGGTGTAGAGTAATATCTAAATAATTGTGAAGCAGGGTTGCTGGCGGTCGCCATATTCGCCATTTGTGACAAATTGCAAAAGTGATGATTTTTATGGCAACAATAGTTTTTTCATAATATTTTCTTAAAATGATGCAAACGGTACAATAAGCAGTCTGCTTGATAATCAATTCAGTCTCCGCAGTGATTGGAAGTGTGTCCCTGTTGTGACATTAACGCATAAATGCCAAAATATCCTACATTTACAGAAAGAAAAATTATTTAATTTTAAGACCACCTTCTGTTAATTATTCCTTAATATATTAACAAGTCAACCATGACTGAGATTAGAACTGCAAGCCCTGGCTTTTAAAAACATCTGGGTTCTGATAAATGTGTAAATATTCGAGCATGTTGATAATAATCCCTTCATCATATGAACATATAGTATTTGGGCTCTTCATGAAAATCTTTATATTGATGTCTGATACCTCAAGTTTGTTGAGATTTTGAACCACACCATCAAACGCCTGTTTGTCCTTCTGATAACCCTGTTCTGTTTTCTTCAGGTCCCCTTCTTTTTTCTTTAACTCCTGCTGGGCGTGCTTCAATCTACACAGAAATAAAGGGGCAATACAATTTCTTGCAGCGACAATCAGGCCATACCAAATAGATTCTATTTTAAGCATCAGATTTCAATTCCATACCAAATAGATTCTATTTTAAGCATCAGATTTCAATTCCATACCAAATAGATTCTATTTTAAGCATCAGATTTCAATTCCATACCAAATAGATTCTATTTTAAGCATCAGATTTCAATTCCATACCAAATAGATTCTATTTTAAGCATCAGATTTCAATTCCATACCAAATAGATTCTATTTTAAGCGTCAGATTTCAATTCCATACCAAATAGATTCTATTTTAAGCGTCAGATTTCAATTCCATACCAAATAGATTCTATTTTAAGCATCAGATTTCAATTCCATACCAAACAGATTCTATCTTAAGCATCAGATTTCAATTCCAAACTATCCTATCTGGCAGGAAAAACAAGCTGATGTGAAAAAAACACATCATAATTTCAATATCTATAAAGAGACATAAATAGCAGGTAGGCAGAAAGCAGTCTAAGAACAAAAAACTGAACACTTGCAGGTTTATACATAACTGAGAGTAATCATTTCAATATACTTCTAAATATTTCAAGCATTTGCATAATGACTTCGTAAGAAGTTTTCTACCTATTTTCATTAAAAAAAACTTAACCATAACCTTAAGAACACACAGGAACTATTAAAACAAAGACCTACTTCATGGCAGCCTGTTTTGCCTCTGTTTCTGCATTGCTGATCTCACTCTTGGCAGCTGAAATACAAAACAATGATTAATAAAATATAATGTCAGAGCAAGAAATTCATTCACGGCAGAAAATTAGATCATTCTTGAGTCTTAACTAAGGGCTTCTGTAAAAGGAATAATAGAATACAACACCTTATAAAATGTCTAAAACTTCCAAAATTGAGTCCTTGGTATAACAGAAATTTCCAACATTTTACATAAAAAAAGTCCTAAGGAAAACACTGGAATGTCAAAACATCAAAAACTGGTGTCAATGTAACCATTAAGGCCACATTTCAATCAACAAATCTTGAATTAAAAATACACTTGTGAGCAGTTGACATTTATTTCATATTTTATTGGAAAATTAGTACTTTATTGAAGTCTTTAGAAACACAAACCTCCAAGTTTGGAAGAAAACCTTACAAAACTGACGAAAAAGTTCAATTTCTTAATAGAAGCCCTTTAAAAAAAAGTATTAAGGAAGCTTCTTAATTGACTGCTGCCATGAAGTTTGTAAATAAATTACTCAGGATTTCAGAGTAGAAACAGCATACTTATAAGCTGGTCATTCAGTGTTGCAGCCTGTCCATCATCGTTGCTGGAAAGGCCCGCGGTAACAGCCTGATAGTGTTTCTGTGCGGCCGTGTGAGCTTCTTTGTCTGCGTCACTCTGTTTTTCAAGGTTTTCTAGCTCCTTTGCTAGCTTTTCAAGGTCCTTCTCACGACCTTTGATTGCTGTGTTGTTCTATAAGAGTAAGAGAAAGTATTATATGCAATTATGACAGTGTGTGCTAATATATTTTAGCTTGAATTCAAAGACAGCTGTAAGCTGATATAATTCACTCTTTAGATAACCACTTTTGGTGTCCTTTTTTTTAAATCCCATATGACCTTTATATATATAATATTACTTAATCTGATACTGCCTCAATACAGTCTGCATAACATGACAATTATTGAGGCCAGAATTATTGGCCTTGGAGTTTCTAAACATGTAGTTTTGTCTCCGTCAATTTATCTACCAAGTTTCATTTGAATCCCAATGCCCCACATTCTATCTTCTATAAACAGAAAAGATAAAAATCTATATTAAACACCTCCTCCTAAAGTTCTTACATCATTCAAGTTCTTGGTCAGCTCCTTCTTCCTCTTATTCTCAGCCTTAAGGCCCTCCTTCTTGTTATCCACTGCACTCTGTGCAACGGCCTCTTGTTTTTTGTTCTCTGAAAGAGTGGCCTCGAGGCGCTGCATCACACTACCAGATTCCTCATCACGCTTTTTCTCAAGACGTGCAATCACTTCGTCTAGTTCCTTGACTTTGACATCAATCTAAATAGAAGAAAAATCATATACCATGATAACTTACTTAAAAAGTTACATATCCTTCAACAGCGATCTAACTTGCATTTATTCGTTAAAAAATTCATTCAAATACTTAAAATTCAATCAAGTCACAAGACATGACAAAAAGTTTCCCAGAATATGACATATTGCCATACGTATCTTCTTACAGTATTCCATGATTCATTTAAGGTATACAGCATAATGGAAGCCCTTTCTATATATTGACCAGGGTTTCCATTAAGAATTTGAAACTGTAAGTATGAACTTTCTGACCATCAATATTATTTCACTGAAATTTTGAAGTTTATGTTTCCCAGAATACAATTTCTTTTTCCAGTATTTTTTTATATAGAATGTTAAAAAATTAAATAATTTGAAACCAAATTCACAGATTTATGTTAAAATAATTCATTTTACTTCAAGACTGATTGAAATTGTGAGCATAAAAGTAATATGCACACCATGTTTTGAAATTTCGAATTTCCAAGTTTTTTACTTTGGAAGTTTTCTTCAAAAATATGGAGGTTTTTGTACATCCAAGGAATTAAGTTTGGAAGTTTTAACCCATTTCCTTTAACGGAAGCCCAGAATCACTTACCTAAAAACTTTAAAAGACAAACAGATGAGATGTGTCTACCCATCAATCATGCTTAATTTTGAAAACAGAGGGGAAGCTTTAAACTTTAAGCAAAATAGGGAGCATTCAACCATCTTTATAAACTGACAAACCTCCGTCATCCTGTCCGTGAGTGCCTGTATGTTTTCTTGCATCTGAGACAGCTCCTCAACTGAACGCTTTTTCTTCTCCTGTAATGTAAACACACAATCACACAATTTTATATGCTGCTGCCATTTAATAAACTAACAAAGCTTGTAAACAGCTAAACTGGTTTCTTCAGACATTTGGAATTATAATAGCATTTAGGATTTAACTGTGTTAGACAAATAGTTATGAAAGTCATCATATTTCATCATCAAGTAGAAAGAAAGTTAAAATGATGTTTTGCCACCGGAGTCAGATGTCTGAACTCAGACTTGAGACTGTTTGCAATCATGACCCAAGGCTAAGTCTCAGACTTAAACATGTTTCGACCCTGCAGTAAGTGCGTGACAGCGTTAACATCTTACTTGATACAAGCTCATTGATAAAGGTTCGAAGTAGGGCTGTACAAATGTTAAATGTTGCATAGAATTTATGAAACTATTAAATTATCGGTAAATGTCACAAATGATAGAAGTTATATGGTTTTAAAGAGTAAAGACAGTAATGTTGAAGTGTAGTGCTGTTAATACCTCGGCACAGATGAACTGGTAGGCTATGTACAGCTTGTTGAGGTGTTCCAGCTCGCGGTTAATCTTCTGAAACTCGAGATACGAGGATCGCTCATCCTTCAGTTTTGTAATGGTAGGTGTGATGTCCTCCTTCAATACCTGAAAAACATATGTTGGAATTGTTGGGTTAGTTAAAACGAGGTGGTCCGGAATTTGCTTCATATGGCATTAAGTGACATTTCGTCTTTAATTACATGTACTTTCTAAGTAATAGTTACTGTTAAGAAGCAGTTGCGAATTTTACTGGTTTATTATTAGCAAAAACTAAGCATCCATATGTGTTGGCGCAGAATGTCACTATACTAGCCAGCTTAAATGCATGAAATGCTGAATGACACACTTATGTTGTTGTTTTTTATTATTTCTAAATGGACATGAAGCCAAAACGAATAATTGGGTAGTTAGGCCTAAAAAAATAAATTGTTTGGTTAGGGTTACATCCTTAAAAAAAATAGGTAGGGTAGGTAGGCTTTTTATTTTTTTTTATTTTATTTTTTTATTAGGTTTTATATAAGAAAATAATTTTCATCATTGGAGAATGGTGTTAAAGCTATCTTTTGTATAAGCATTTAAGGTTTAAACTTAATATTAAAAACCAATTTAAAAAAAAACGAGATTTTTTTTTTTTTTTTTTTCATTTTTTTTTTCAAACTGACTATAAAAACGGTAGGGTCAGCGCCTATTCCGTAGGTAGGGTCGGGTAACCCGAACCAAATGTATTTTTTTTTTAGGCCTTAGGGTTACATCTCATCCAGAAACAGATAGGGAAGGTAAATTAAAGAATGTTTTTGTCATCATTGACTTTAAAGGTTTTAAACTGCATTTACAAGCAAAAACTTACAAAAAAGAATTGTTTTCATTCTTTTTTATATCATTTATTTTTTTATTAAAACAATAAATCAGAATCTGTCCTCCCATCAGATTGGCAGAGTCAGGAACGTATACACTAAGGTAAACTATCATAGCTACAACATACAGTGTCAATCTCCTTGAGTTTGGCGTCTTTCTTTTCAATGGTTTTTTGTGCCGCCTCTTTCTTGCTCTCATACAGCCTGGTGCCGGCTGCTTCCTCTATCATTGACAAGATCTGAAAATTTAAACACCAAATTGTTTTTTCCACATTGTTTTTTTTTTTCGATGAGTTGACAACAATCACATAGTAAATATAAATGCATCATGAGATGTGATTACATATGTCATTAACTAAATTGTTTACTACTTATTAGAAAGAGTTTTACAGTATATATGTATAGTCTCAGAATGACAATTACTTGTATATTTAAAATCTAGAATTAATGCAGGCAATGACATCCCAAAGGAAGCTTTTGAGGTGTTATACAAAGCAGTGGTCGAAATTAGCACAAGCCCGCAAGCCCTGAACTGGTAAAATGTCTTCCGGGCTAGCTCAAATTCTAAACTTTATATAGCAGGGCTTGTTAAAAAATTTGATGCCAAGCAATAGTATATGAATTCGGGCTTGTTCATCCAAAAGTCTAATTCTATGACTGACAAAGAAGCTTATTTTAAATCTTTTTTTTTCATTTTTTATTCATTTAAATCATAAAAACATATATATTTATAAACAAAATTTATATAGTAGATTCACAACTCTTTAAAAGGACAGGTTTAAAAACCAAAATAGTGCGCTTAGCTGAAGATTGCCTTATAGTTACCTCTGGCGGTTTCATGTTCAAAACCTTTGTGATTCGCCCCTGCATGATCAGGAAGTGTGGATTGTTCACGTTGAGCTGGACTGATCGGAAAAGATCCTGCACACGGGTGTTGTTAGCATTGCTCCCATTGATGAGGTATTTGTTTCTGCCACCGACCACAACCTGGAATAAGTTGGAAAGTTAGAGAACTTTATTTTCTTTTAATACATGAAACTGCCGATATCTGCAAGTTGAAACTTTGACAAAATTCTACTGGGACAGTGAATGATATTTAACAACCAAAACAGAGCTTTGCATCAGTTTTTTTTTTCCTATGAAAACTTTAACCTGCTTGTTTGTATTTCTAGATAGTTGAAAATTGGTTTTGAAAAACATATGGTTCATAATTTGGCCAATATGAATATATGGGGTTAGGTAAGTTGCTATAGAAATAGGGACGGTTTGGATTTTTTAATGTTTTGAAACAATAAATATTTCAGTAGTCGAAATACTAGTAGGGTTGCATTGATTTAAGAAAATGGTGATATGTGTTGATGGCAGAAAATTGCAGTTAATGTACTGCAATTACAAATAAATGTTGGCTCAGATTATCTGTAATATTATTTGTATCATTATCAAATTGAAATATCGTTATCAGCTTGGATACTTTTGCACAGAGATAATTTTATGTGTACAAAAAAGCAATAAAGAAATTGGTTTGCTCTTACCTGTCTTGTGATGGTGATTTCATCATACTGCTCATAACCAAGTGGACTCTGTTTTTTGTCAAGATTGTCAAATGTGATGCTAACTGTTGCCTTTGTGACTCCTGCCTGGCCATTTTTGTACACAAGCTCTTGAAGGTTAGTTGCCCTCACCTAAATAAAAATAATGTTATTTTAATGGTGATAGTAGGATTTCTGACTAAGTGAGTGAGCACATCAAAGGAAGTTTCAAAATATAAATTTTAAAGCAAAACACGGTTTGATACTTACATAAGTATTTCACCTGATTTTTTAAAAAATTAGTAAAAACCAATAAATTGGGAATTAAATGGCAGGACTTCTGGAGAAACTTGTCAAAATTGGGAATTCTGCATGAATGAGAATGAATTTCCAAATGGGAAACAATAAAATATTAAGATGTCAAGAAATGGGTAGTTGAACTGCGATAATTATTAAGCAACAGAATTCAACTTCTAAAGATATTCTGAAAATACCTTGTTAGTTATCTAAATAAAGAGACATCGTCCCAGCTGAAGGAACCTTAGTTGACAGATAAGAAACTTTCCAAATTGCATGAGAAGATCATGACTCATCTAGTGGACTGATAAGAAGCCAATCAGTAGCAGTGAAATTCATTAATTTCAAAAGTTCAACATGTATGCTATTGTTGAGTGTGTGGGCAAAATCCAGCTGCCCGTTTTAATCAGTTGTAAATAGCGCCTTGCTAGTGTTCCAGTGGTCACTGGTGTCAGATGTAGAAAGCAAGAGTGCCTGAATGGGCCTGAAGGGTTAATGGGGAGAGTAGTGTAGTGTGTGGGAGTTAGTGAAGTTCTAGTGTGTTCAAGCCTTACACCAGGCACACTCTCCCTGAGGTTTACTTTAGTAGTGTGTGTGGGTCAGGCCAGACAGCCAAGTCAGATAGAATGCCATGCTAGTGTTCTGTCAGACATGTGTTCAAACCCCATACCACAAGCACTTTTCGGTAAAGGTTTACTGGTGTCAGTGGTAAAGCTGGATCGCCTTGACGGGTTATTGGGGGCAGTGTGTAGCATGTGTGAGTAAGAACCAGCCGCCCTGTTACTGTTAGCATTGTTGGTAATTATTGTAGCTATGTTGGTAATACTGTAGCGCCTAGTCTAAAATAATAGACTTGTTATATGGGATTCTTCCAATCCCTAACGTCTAAACGGGAATGTGCAACAAACGGGGGTGTTTTAAAAATATTGAAATTGTTTTAAGTGAAGTATTTTATTGTTGAAATTGATCATAAAGAGTAATATTCATATTTTACCATGTAAGTGAAATGTTATTTTGCACTAAACAAGCATTTAATGCATAAAAACAAGTTGTTTACCTTTCCAATAAAACGAAAGTTGACTGACACTAACAACAACTATGCGAAGGGAAACAACTCGATACAATCGTAATAACTCGGCCTCCTCCGACAAAGCTTCGAGATAGACCTCGTTATACAATCGTAACAACTCGGCCATGGCCGAAATGTTCCGAGCGATTTAAAACTGTGCCCTGAAGCATTGCAGGTGCCCTTCGTGTATATATCGTTATGTTTTGACAGAATGAAATGAAGAAAAGCCATCAAACTCATAATTAGAAGTTGGATATTTATTTTTTGTGTACGGAACTAAATATAATATAACATTATCTGGTAATATTTCTTGTTTTTATGATATTTTATAGACGCTATATGCTTTAACCCGGAATCCTGATCGGAACAACTACCCACTTTTGATACTAAACAATTTGTACGTGAAGGATTTGCCATATCAAAAATCTAAAAAAAATCCGTCAACGTACAATTATTTGGACTACTGTAGCGCCATGCAAGTTTTCTTGGTGTCTGGCTTCGCCCCCTGTGACACAAGCCAAGGTTTACTTATCTAACCTATCAAATCGATCAGCTGTATGTGCTACATCTTATCATCCTTAATACTTACATGTGATAGATTAGTGATTCCCAACAGAAAACAAATTGAATCTAAAATGTTCGACTTTCCACTTCCATTCAATCCAGTGATCGCGTTAAAAAGTGGATCGAATCCGTAAACTTCAGTTCTTTGGGCATACGATTTAAACCCATCGATAACCATAGACTTAATATGCATGGCTGACTATTTTGTGGAATCGATCATTTGGTAAATTTACAGACTTTCTTAGATTTTGTTTTGAAACTTAAAATTTGCGCTCAAAATCAACATTGTGTTTGCGCATGTCCAAGGTCAAGGTCGTATTTGGTACATAAAGATAAATTAACAGAAAGAAAGTTTATTTAGGTTGCATACCACTAAATGTTTTAATTAATTAATAGGCATCATCATCATCATCATCATCACGAGTGATTGCATCACCCCGCAAGGATTATACTCGAGGCATTATATACAAAGGCAGCAGGCAAGCTGGTCTGGTCAACAACGACTTGGGCCATCTTCATTCAGAACACTTAGGCCATTTCCCATCGTTTTGGCTTATTCGATGCCCCGGTGTTGGAGGGTGTACCATTTGATGTCAATAAGCAAGTCAGTGACGCTGCTTGTTCGGGCTTAGTCATGTTTCACGAATCTTGCAGCGTGATGTTGGACTATATCTAGTTGGTTGATGTGAGTCAGAGTGAGGGTCACGACCAGACAGATGAGGCGTACTCAACTGCAGAACTATCGTACGTATGACTTGAACGCATTAGCTTTTACGCTTGGAGGGCTAGATCTTATAGTTCGCCTGATGAAGTACATGGTGGAATTTGATCAATGGTGATGTCTGAAGAAATGTTCACTCCAATTATATAGTTGGCATTGTCTGCGGTGTTATAAAGTACTTTGTCGTCTTGGGACTAGGTTTACTCCGAAGTGGTGGAAATGTAGATTCACATTTGTCAGGATTGAAAGTCATCTGCGGCAATAATTCTCCCAGAATTTGAGACTATCAAGGTCATGTTGTAGCTGGCGTAAATCGTCAGAGCTGCGGTTGATTGTGAAAAAAAACTAATAAGTTTATATCCGAGAGCATTAAACTAGGTATTACTTATTATGTAATGTACTCTAGATCTGGGACCAATGACAAAACCTAGATTAAACATTAATTCAATCTAAAACAGTTCTTGGTACGACGGCCTACCGTAATTATATTGTAATATATGCCCTCGTTGACATTTGGAATTATGTATGCATCGTCATTGTAATACTATGGTTAAGTTTCATATAATTTGTTTCTACTTGTATCCATACATAATCTGATACTTTGGGTTTGTGTGGCAGCTATCATGCCGCATGATTCACTAAATCTATTCTAAAGTCATGCTTATAAGCAGTACAGTTACAGATTTTTGGACTACACTAACTTCTTATATAAAAAGATTGCCGATTATTTCTGTTTATTTGAAAAGCTGATCTTAAAGACCACTGTATGCTACGAGACCAGTTAGGCGCTTTGCAAAGGGTGTGTGAGCTATGGGAAATGTATGGCCGAAAGTCTTTTATATTGTAAATATTCTGTTGTAGTTTCAATTTATTACCAATAATTGAATTGCGCGTCTTCTTTTTTAACAAAATGTTCCAAGAATCGGCATGGTGGTGGACTTTGATATTGAAATTGGCAATAAAAACTAATGTAGTTCATTAATATTAGTATTTTTAGAACACACAGGTATTATACTTTGTAATTTTGCAAAAAAAACAACAACGACAAATTTTGATAAAATATGCGATAAGGGTCGTTTTCACAGGCCGGCGGTCAAATTTGTTTAACCCTCACTCCATTTATCAATTTTTCATGGCATAACAAGTACATATAGTTAGTTACTCTTTCGTTATTGTTATAACGAAGTGAGTGTTGGTGTGGTGACTCCTCGTGTCAAGCAGAGATCTGTTTTGTAAAACAAAGAGTTGTGATGCATTGTTTTTGCGCTGAAAGGTGGAAATCAAACGCTAATTTTTCAATGTATTATTGAAGATATGATAGCCCCATCAGTATTGTTGTTCACCGCGTCGTCCTTACGTCAACGTTGCCGTCGATGCCTACGTGGCAAACACTGTTCAAACGTTCGTTGTTAAAAGAGATACACACACCGAGTTAAAAACAACTCATTTTGTCGAATATGAAATAAATATGCCCAATGTGCCCTTAGTCGTTTTCAACGTTCAACACCTTCTGCATTCAAGCGATGTGCTCTCGTCATCGTGAATTACTCGTATATATAAAATGAATATAGTTGGACTTTGATGATAACATATAAATTCAATATTCCCGGTTTAATTTGGATCACATATTTTGAAATAAGGCTTTAAATAACTTTGACAACTGAACTTAATCTGAATATTTTAAAACTTTCAAAGGTTTTCTGTGACGACCTTTTAAAATGAGGTTTCAATATTTATGTACCTTAAATATCCTCCTTATTTAATACGGTTACAATCAACCAAAAATCAATCAACGACAAAAATGTTGTTAAGCAGCATATGGGATTGACAATGCGACAGGGAATAATGTGTGCCAGCTTAGTAAGGGCCAGCGGTCCATCGTTCGAACGCATGTATCAGAATACATGTATAAACAAATCCCCCTCTCCGACAAAATCCCCCAAAATATGTCTGCACAGACGGACATCCCACATATAATATCTAGTTTTTCTTGCCGTATTCGAAGATTATTTAGCATTTATTATTTTAGTACAGGTTACATAATGAGCAAAATCAGCTGAACTCAACCTTATTTGTTTTCAATGATCTTTGACACTTCTTAAGATATGTAACATAAAGACATTTAATATTAAGCAAAAGTAATTATGACAGTTTTTCTGTAATAAAAACACACAAATACTTCGCTACTTTACACTCATTTTATTCCAACGAATCAACACAAACTGAACATTGTAAAATTTCGTGCACCAATAAATCCTAAAATATTACCAGAATTCTGTAATTCAGATGCGTCACCTGCCTGGAGGTCCCTTGCCTGTTATCGTTAAGGTCAGTTTGACCTTGACCCCAAGAGCAATAGGGTTCATTTATTGACCATGACCAATGCCATACCAAGTTTGAATAATCTTTACCAAGTCGGATCAGAAACGCTGTTATTCTTCTAGTAAAGGTCACCATGACATACTGGCCGAGTTGCTGAAAAGTTATGTATGGGTTGTCCTTAACCTTTTTTTCTACTGACAAATGAACATACTAATGTATGTTTTAATACTTTACACATAAGTCACTTTAAGTCATTCAAAAGTCTGTGTCGGCGGACAAAGTGGTCCAAACAACATGCCATGATTTGCAGACACAACATGCCATGATTTGCAGACGACACAAAAATCAGAGTAATCCGATTACACTCTCAATTTTTTTTAATGTATAATCAACATTCAGGTTGGTCAATTTGGACAGATTAGAAATAGTAAATTCGTTAGCTAACACAGTATCAGTCTTGTACATGTAAGTCTGCAATCTAAGTTTAAGTAGCATAGTAACAAACACCCAATATGTAGCTATTTTGAAATTGGGGAAACCGCAAGAAACAAATACATGTACCGATAATAGTAAGTTGAAAGGTGCAAAATAATTTATAACAGGTTATAACTTTTAAACTTAGTAAGTTATTTGTAACTGTTTACTTTCATAATTGATATATTTTTTTTATTTCTTCTGCAATTATTACAATTATGAATGAGATGTGTTTTCAAATGTAGGTATATCATCTCATTATCTAGATAAAATAGAAATTAAGAATATCTACATACAGGTACAAACATTTAAAACATGTTTTTATATCACCCAGTTATATCGACACTACCCACACTAAATATTATACAATAAAACAATTATTATGCAATACCCATGAAGTTACACTCTGACTATATACAATAAGAAATGATTTGGACACCCTGACACTAATACATTAAGAAATACATTAAGAAATGATTTGGCGATTCTGACTATTATACATTAAGAAATTATTTGGAAACTCTTGACTATAATACAATAAAAAAATATTTGGACACATTGATTATGCACCAATCAAGCTTTTGCCTTATGGGGTATGGCAGGGCAAGGCGATAGGCATATAGGAGCCTGAAGACAGCGGTTGATTCCAGGGAGAAATGATTTTGACCAGCCTGGTGACATCACCACCTGGTAATAGACTTGACTGGATTTTTTTTCGCGTGGAACAGCTCTAACCACAGGGATTTCAACATAGTTCCCTGTCCCAGGGGCGAGTTTTAGACCCCCAAAAAGCACTTTGTCTATATCCTCTGGGCCTGCCCCCAACCCCAGAGGGGCAAAAAATTGATAGGTGCACTAGACTGAACAGTAAATATAAAGTATAGCCTGGTTACTTGTCCTTCTTACTTTCATCACAAGTACCATTTCTGTCTGCTTTCTTACCACTATCGCCTTCCTTTTCCTGTTTGCCATTTGTATCCTTTTTCTTGCCACTGTTGCCTTCCTTCTCTTTCCTCTTGGTTGCCGCCCTTTTAAGCTGTTTTATTTTCATGTCTTTCACATTTGATATTAGGAGCCCAACGTCCCAAAGCCAGGATACCACCATAACCATACAATTCACAAGCAGTGGAACCGAAAACACGACCGATATGAATAGTCCTTTGCTGTCAAAATACTGTTGCTTTGAAAACAGCTTCCAATTTTGGGCTGCCCATTGATTTATGTACTCGGCACAAAGCACTAATACCATTAATACACTGAAGTAAACAGCCTGAAGAACACCCTTGTTTCGAGTGAGGATGGTCAATATTGCACAGGTCACATGGAAGATTCCAAGCCCACAAAACCATGGGTCAGTCCAGTCTATGGCTTGCAAGTAAGCCCAGATACCTGATATTTCGTTCATCTTTATTGGCTCCATTGGATCTCCAAAGTCTTTAAAATTTGGTGAAGTTTCCATTTCTTGGAATACAGTTCAGACTTCAGACAATAGAAACAATCTTCACAAAACGATATAGGAAATTCAATTCAAATTTCCACTTTCTTTAAAATGTAAAATAATGCAAGAATAAAAACAATATGTGATGAAGGATAAGCCAAACTTTTTACAGGAAAATTATTCTATATTGAACAATGTCTTGACCATGACACAATTCTATTTTCGCTGTGCCACACAACCTTTGAATGAATTCAACCTCACATCAATCTCCCCTTCTTCAAGCTGAAAGAAATAAAACAAGTATTTCTTATTAATTATGCTTTAATAGAATATAAAAAAATAATAATCATAATTGATTCATATACAGATTTGCAAAGAAAAAGTAAACTGGTCAGACTTAGTATTTTATTTTATAACAGGTGTTTGAATTTCAGTGCCATTCTTTCGATCACCCATTAAGAGATATTTTTGTCAAACAGAAATGGTTAGGGCAAGGGGGTCTAACAATGGCGGGGATAAAAATCTAAATAATATTTTCTCTAGCTTTACTTCAGGTATTCAATGTCCAAATAAACTGGTCATTTTAATGTGCCCATTGGTAGTTATGATAAATTTCAATGCCTGGTAAACCCATATAATTTTGATATCACTTTACGGGGCAAAAACTGGCTGATTACTTATTTGAAAAATAAATGACCAAAAATGCATGTTTATTATTGCTTTTGTATCTTTCTTCTTTGTTTCAATTCGAATATGACATAATCATTAATATAGGTATATTCAATATTTTGATGAAAAGAATGTTTGTTTTAATTTATAAATTTAACATATTCTATTTCCACAAATAAAACACTTTAAAGCTCAAAGGATAGCAAATTTGTATGGTGTCACAAGGTATCAACAATTCACGTAATTGGTATCGGATACCTTAAACAACTAAGGTTATTGTTTACCTACCTCATCAGCAGAATAAATATCCTGGTAACAGAATTCGGAGACGCACTTTCGGATACAGATGGCTTGGTCAGCTCCTCGTTTGGCTAGGCAGTCTGGGTTCACTTCACAAGGCTGTTTGGTGTTCTTGTATATCTTATCCTTGAAGACCAAATAAACACAATAAAATTGTATAAAAAAGTTTTATTTGGAGGCAAAGGACCTTAGATGTTAACAATATAAATTTGCTGATCATAATTGTGTAATTACCGCAATGTTTAATGCAACATTGAACAATGATTTTCCTTACGTCTCTTTTCTTCCTGTAAGTGTATTTCTTAAACTGGTACTGGACTCTGGCTGCCTGGACTTCCTCAAACAGGTCAACAATAAGCAGCAAAGCCAGTAAACCCACAAACACACTGACCTTCATACCAGCATCAGCTTATCTTTAAAAGAGAATAGAAATCAATCTTAACATAACCATAAATTAATCTAGTTAATTACCTTTCAAACACGAAAAGGGTAACGAATTACGAAATGCTGAAACATGTCAGTGTGTTAATCTACTGGGTTTGTCAGTAGCTTCTATTGTTTTATTGTGAATGTAAAATACTGTATCTGCACGGATTTAGAATGTGCATTTTATTTAAATAAAATATTAATTATATAACACAAGGCTTTTTCTTCCCATTTTGGAAAAAAAACCTATAAATTTAGGGGAAATTTGCAATGCGAAATATACCGAAATTGGGAAATTTTATTGTGAAAAGGACAAGCTTCATTGGTGCAAATGAAGAAATTATTAAATAGTAGTCTCTTTTTCTTTTCAAAAGATCTGTAAAGGCTGAACTATTAATACTTGGGGTGTAATATTGCCATAAATTATGACAGATATTTTTTTTTAGATATATTTCATACTGATCTTTGAATGTGATGAAAATTCTGAATTCAATTATCCCAAAAACTTAACATCACATGAGTTATAAGGATGTTCATTATTTATCTGGTTTTACTTTTGTTTGAGTTTTTTCTGAAGATTGTGAAAAATATCATATATTTTGCTTTGGAAATGGGTCCGATAGTCGTTATTTTTTTATTTATTTATTTTTACTTTTATTTTGGATTATTTTCTGAAGATTGTGAAAAAATTAGTATATTTTGCTTTGGGGATAGTCGTGATACTACAGAAAAAGGCCTGCAACATGTTTTGATACAAGACAAAATTATATTTATACATATATATATTTAGATGATGTATTTTGGGATAAGTCTGTTCTGTTCAATCTCTGGTTGGTCATATGAAGTACCTCTAATTGCTCATTGTTAAAAGGGTCATACAGAGAAATTTAAGACTGTTTGCAATGTGAAGAAACTGAGTGCATGTTTTGTAACTATGCAAAACATTGAAATTTTTAAATAAGAGAACTTTTGTTCATATATAACTGAAAGTGCAAAAAAGAAGAGTGTGTAGAATATTGTGGGCCGAGATCCTCGTCGAACAATTCCAATCCGTCTTCACCAAGGATGACGCAAACCAGAAGACTCCACCCTTGCCAAAACGAGTTGACAGCGAAACTCCACCACTCACAATTGGGGCTGAAGGAGTACTAAAACTCCTAAGAAACATCAAGGTCAACAAGGCGGCAGGACCAGATGAGCTACCAAACCGCGTTCTCCAGTCTTGTGCTGCGGAAGCCACACCTGCCATCACTGCCATATTCCAGCGCTCAGTTGACACCGGTGAGCTGCCATATGACTGGAGGAATGCCAACGTAGCGCCTGTCTACAAAAAGGGGGATCGTCACACTGCTGAGAACTACCGTCCTGTGTCTCTCACCTGCGTTGTCTCCAAACTACTGGAACACATCATTTGCCACCACATCCTCAACCATCTAGACAAAAACAACGTTCTTACATCTCTGAACCACGGTTTCAGGTCGGGTTACTCGTGCGAATCCCAGCTCGTCGTCACTGCACATGATCTCCTTGGGCATTTCGATCGCAACAAGCAGGTGGATACCATCATACTGGACTTCAGCAAGGCGTTCGACACAGTGCCTCATCAACGACTGCTCCTCAAGCTAGAGAATTATGGAATTCGAGGACCACTACTGAAATGGATCTCCCACTTCCTGACTCTGCGAGAAATGTGTGTCGTCGTTGAAGGTGAGAAGTCCCGGCAAGTCCCCGTTGGATCCGGCGTCCCCCAAGGCACTGTGCTCGGACCCTTGCTGTTCCTCTGCCTCATCAACGACTTGCCCGAGAGAGTGAAGTCCACCATCCGACTTTTTGCTGACGACTGCCTGCTATACCGGGCGATTAACTCGTTCCGAGACCACAAACAGCTGCAACAAGACCTAGACGCTCTACAACAATGGGCCAATGACTGGGGGATGAAGTTTAACGCGAAGAAGTGCTACCTTCTGAGCTCAAAGCACAAATCCAGCTTCTTCTACCAGATCAACAACTCCATACTACAACGTGTAGAAACCAACCCCTACCTCGGCATAACATTCTCCGAAGATATGAAGTGGAATAACCACATAACCAACATAGCAAAGAAGGCCAATTCAACCCTTGGATTTCTACGTCGCAACCTCCGGTACTGTCCAAAAGAATGCAGGAGGAACGCATACCTGGCTCTAGTTCGGTCCAAGCTCGAGTATGGCTGCGTCATTTGGGACCCCTACTCAACCAGTGACATCAACCGACTAGAGAAAATCCAGCGATCGGCAGCACGCTTCATCACTAGGGATTACCGCTCTCGACATGATGGTGCGGTCACAGAGATGCTGTCCCAACTAGACCTCCTCCCACTTCAAGAGAGACGTCGCCACCAGCTGTTGACCTTTCTGTACAAGATGGTGAAAGGGCACGTACCGGCCATCAATATTGAACACTATCTCACACCTTTGAGACCGAAACGAACAATTAGGGCTAAACGTTTTGAAAACTTTATCACCAAAAACATTGTGGAAAACTCAGTGAATAATAACAAACAGTGCTTTTCAAATATAGATAGTAGATCAGCCAATTTCAAGAACTCATTCTTCGTGAGAACTGTTCCAGAGTGGAATCAATTAAGTGACAGTGTGGTAGATTCATCAACCATAGATTGCTTCAAATCAGCTCTACTTACAGACAAATAAAAACTAATTTTATGCGCACCCCCCCTCCGTCAAGTGAAAGCCAGTATTGGTAGCTTTGACGTACCCATACAGATACAGATGTAAAAGGAATTATTTTACGCTTCTGTTTTTGTTTGGTGATTATGAAAATTATCAAAGCTTAAGACATTGTTTCCTACATGCCATGTTTCCTTTAAAGCAGACATCCAGTGCAAGTTTCGTAAACGGATATTAAACGTACAAACGTGGAACACAGCTTTATAAATAACTGGGCTATAATGTATCCGAAAAATAATCCTTCCGAAAATGCACACATTTGTTTTACACATCAACTTGACGCTGCTTGAAAAATAGCAAATAAAATCAAAGTCTCGATCGACAAATGAAACTCACATTAGTCATTTGCACTATATATTTAACTAATTTTAAACCTTACCTGTCGTTAAGAACTTATTTCGCAGTGGAACAACAATTCTGCCACCTCCTCAGGAGCAGTCGACAAATACGTTGGAGTCGTAGCAGTCAACACACACCAAGGAACGAAGGAACAGTGCACGCGCGTGCGATTACGTGGCACACATGCCAGCAGCTGTTTAAAGTAACCGGTACACAAAAATGTGTATTTTGGATGCCTGAGGCCTTTTTCATTACTGGTCTTAGCCGTCAATAAAATGATTCTTATTGTTATATAATAATTTTCGTTATCTTTTACATAATTCAGTGAATTGATTATTAGCCAGTATAAACCCGGGAGTAGGATTTGTTATCGGTCCCAGGTATAAAGTAATGAATGATTAACAAAGAGCTGAGAGAATGAGAGTAATACACTGCTTATTAGCTTTTGTAACGTGTTTTTCAGGTAATCGAATAATAAACGACTAATATCGATGAAACAGGTCCCTGGACAGTGGTGATGAAATATTATATTAGTACGGGTGAAAGGGGTGCTCTTATTTGCAGAAAAGTTCTATTGTATTCCGTACATATTGTCGATGAACAAATATGAAACGATCGGACTGCAAATGCAAAATAAGGTCATTTATAATAATTGATATGCTTTCCGGTAAATTGATATTTGTCAATGTTTTGAAATTTTAGCCCGCTCTCAGTTCAAAATCAAACGTCAGCGCGCACAGGGCTGGGACACACTTTATAAACACCAAAAGTGAAATATATCTTTTGGTTTTCATTCGGTGAAATATATAGCGATCTTACTCAGAAACAAACAGTTATCCTCTATTTAACGTCCGATATCAGTTGAAATAAACACGAAATATAAAATGTCACTAAGTTGTGGCCTCAATACAAATGAAGTGTTGCGGATGCCTCCTATTAAACGACCTACATTCACCGTGTTGCGTAACTTTTACTTTGCCAAAGTAAAAGTTACGCAACACTGAAACAATGACTTCATCGTGAAATCAATGAATATCTTACTGCCCAATAGATGAAACTACAATTACAGGACTTAGGAATCCGACCCACAAATAATCTAGTTCTCTGATAGCTCCTTTAACAAAAGAATGTAATGTTAACGTTGATGCCTGGCGACCCAAAATTATTGGTGTCACTTTAAAGGTAATTGCTTGCTGACAAATAGATAAATATATGACCACAGACAAAGTTAAAATAAGTACCCGTATGGAACTCCTTTTAATTGCTATCACACAATTACCTCCCTTGTTGAAGATCGTTGTCTGTAGCATCATGGAAAACTTGTCTTGTGGCAATATTTAATATCCTAAATAATTATATCTCGCTTCAAATGGCACCATATTTTTTCACGCTCCGTTCAAGAAATAATGCTGCACTCTCCTCAGAACTATTTAAAGAACGATTTCATTTTTAACATAATCTGAATCACTGCGCGCATATCCATGACAACCACGAATTATCACATATCTATACGCATTTATTTTCACAACGAAAAAGAAAAGTCCCATCGAAAAAATACATTTCTACTCTATTTTATTTAACTGAAAAGGCATCTTCCATAGCCGCTCGTGTAAGAGAAGACTCGGTAAACCTCGTTTTGGCAAAAACACCCTACGCTCGGGTATCTTACACTCTCGGCCATGGAGGATACTTATAATCTGAGACATTTAATATACAAACTTAGGAAAAAAGAGTAAAGTTTCTTTTGTCTCTCCGGGTGTACATTGGGCTGCCGATGATCAAATGTATCAAAAGTTTCCCCGTCAGAACGAGAATTATTGTGGCTCGAGTTTAACTTCTTACTTCCTAAGTGTAGTGTTCTGGGTTACATTATACTATAAACAGACGGACACTTAAAGGGGTTGTAAATAAACAAGACCCGGATGGTTCACTGCTTAATATTTATCTACTGCACTTATGCATATCAATTATCAAACATACAACTGGTTTCAAAGGGGCTATAGCCTTATCAAGCATACCTAATGAGTTGGCGGAGTCAAAACAGCATGGCTAGCATACCACAATGAAAGTACAGAAAATTACACAGTGTAAATGTACAACCAATTTCATATTCAAACATAACTTACAACAATAAATCTCCATAATACGTGAACAGACAAAACAAATATCTTCTGTACAACAAAATCTAAACATCATAAGCATCAAATTATGTTCATTCATTCAGACATTAAATATGTTGTTGTTGTTGTTGTTGATGATGATGATGATGATGATGATGATGATGATGATGATGATGATGATGCTGTTGTTGTTTGTACAACGTGCGGACATGATTACTTTTACAGTCCATATCAATTGTCAGAAATAAAAAATATACATTGTCCTGACTTGACGTTAGCCTCATTTCGAAACTGGTCCTTTGATTGGTCCTCGCTCTGTTCAAACGCACCGGCGTCAGCGACGATACTTTTTGCGTCGACTACGTAGGCCTTTAGCGCATCTTTAAATCGATTTTTCCCCGTCGTTTCCATTGTACGCATCAGCGTTCGTTTTCTTGAGCGTACCGTTACCAAACAGGCAACCCTTAAAGGGATGATTTATAGGCAAGACCCGAAGAATGGTTTGACTGTTAATTTTTAAGTAATGCACTCGTGCATTGCAAACATACAACTGGTATTAAAGAGGCCAGAGCCTTATCAAGCATACTGAATGAGGTAGGCGGGGCTAGCATATTTCAATAAATGTACAGAAAATTATACATTGTAAGGTACAAGCATTTTTAATATCAAACATAACTTACAATAATACATGCCCATAATACGTGAACAGACAAAACAAATACCCACTGTACAACCAATTTTCAACATCATAAACATTAAATTGTGTTCATTCATTCAGACACTAAATATGTTGTTGTTGTCGTTGTTTTTGTTCCGTTGTAGTTGTTTATACAACGTGCGGACATGATTCATTTTACAGTCCATATCAGATGTCAGAAAGAAAGAAAAAATACAATTTCCGGTCTATTCCATTGCCTTCATTCAATGTAAGCCTTATTTTGAAACCCGTCTTTTGATTGGTTCATTTCCTGTTTAATTTCGCCGGCGTTGTTCACGCTTCTTTCCTCTTCGACTACGTAGGCCTTGAACGAATCTTTGTCGCGATTTCTCACCGTCGTTTGCGTTGTACGTCTCGACGTCGATTTCTGAAGCGTACCGTCAGTTGACAGGAAACGTTCGCTGCAGCAACAGAACAGGCGTACGTACTCGTCGTAGAACTTTCTGTTCATGACCATGTAGATGACGAAGTTCAGACAGCCGTTGATCATTTCAAACATGAGGCATATATCGCTAAGGGCGAGGAAAAGGTTGTGGTAGGTTCCGAAGAATTGAAAACCATCGACGACTAGAGAAGAGATTAAGAAGATGTCTCCTGGTAGTAGACAGAGCAGAAAAACTATGGCAACCGTCAGCAAAGTGCGCGTGATTCTTCTCTGATCATCTTTACGCTTGTCATCTTTCGTCGACATTCTTTTCTGAAATTGGGAGCTCTGACGAAGCAAAATAATGATGGCTCCGTTGATGAGGAGTACCATCGCGACGGGGATGTGACGGAAAGCGATCGGCAGAAAATATTCATTGTACACCTGTAGGGGTTCCACGTTGTTGAGAGCGAACGGCGTCTGGGATATGTATGCTTTTCCACGGATGTAGGTAAACGTATACTGAGGCGGCAACACGGCCAAAAATCCCAAAGTTACGACGTAGGAAAGAGCCACTGCAGCAGTTACTGTCGTCTTCGTGACGATCGTTTTGACTTTGAACGGAAATGCGACGGCAATGAAGCGTTCTACAGATATTGCGACGACCAAGACGGTGGAAACGCGACTGAATGCTGTTTTCAAGTAGAACATGTAGTAGAACGTCGTCGCATTCAACGTGTCTGCCGCTTCTTGATCAAACTTCTCGATAATGCCCGTGGATTTCCGAACAGCGTTAAACACGAGGAACAAAATGTCCGAACATGCAAGTCCAATTAGAAGTACGGTCGTAGTGGATCCGCGCATTTTCTTTTGAAGCAAGACAGCTAAGCTCATAGCGTTCCCGGTAATACCAAATACCGTTAAAATAGGGAATATGTAGCATTGTAGAAACGACGTGATGTCATCAGATTTGTCTTGAGTCATGATATTTTGAGGATTCGCCCATGGAAAATACCTCACTGCTCCGCCCCCACCGGGTGGTGACGTGACGTTATCAGTCAAATTATTTGACGTCACATTTACGAAGTTGATGGTGTCGTTCAACGTAAATAATGGACGTTCTGTGCTCATTCTGCCTTTAAAAAAATTTAAACATCAATAAATGATAAGTCTAAAACTATTGACGGTAATTTGTAGTTGTTTTCTTTAATTCAAACACATTTCAATACGAAAATAACATTTTACACTCTGACACAATAACTGTTGAGTTTGAAAAGAACTTGTCAATAATTTAAAAGGCAAAATAAATTTGAATATTTAAAGAGAATCTTAAAATCATTTTAGTCTCTAATTGGTAGGTATCATCTTTACAATTAACTTTTACCGATGTGTTTATGGTTGGTATCGCACAATCATGGTTATTCTTTAAGATATTATACTTCAGATTTTTCATATAAAAATGCTCAACAAATGAGATAATATATTATTAAATGAGTAAGTAAAGTTACCTTTTTCTTCCAAATTCAGCTCTATCAATATGCTGACCACCACGAAAAATACCCTTCAGTATAATGTTTACAATATGATTTTGTTTGTATTTATATGACAAAAAAATAGTACCCCGAACTACTAATGATTAACAACAATCGCACTCATTAAGATAAAAATCATTGTGGTATATACAATATCTACTGAGGTGAAGACAAATTAGAGAAAATTCGTGTTCTTTTTCTCGCAATAAACTGTAATGACAATTAGTTCTATCTGGCTGTGTTGATTTTCTGGATACAGTTGTCTCTTAACAATGGTCCGATGCCATTACCAAATCACTTCAGTTGTGAATGCGCGAAATCTGTTAAACCGTTAACGTAAGTTGTATATTGAACTGTGACACACGTTTGACCAGGCATGGACAGAATTGAACACAAATATTTAGGTTATGAAAGCTTTGTAAAATTATCTTTTTCTCAGCATGACGAATATTGGAACTTTACTTGAAATCATTTTTATAAAATAAACCAGTAAGATAATCAAAGCGCTGAAAGCGTGGACAGACTGTCGAGAGATAACGGAAGCAAGCACCAAGTCTTTAAAACTTAAAATAGATCTATTAATAGATTTAATTCATTTGATGAACTCGCTACCAGATAGGTGAATAGGATAATTGCAATTATTATAAGCACTATTATATTGTTTCTACTTAGTCAAATATCTCAAGTATCATTTTGGTGGAGAATAATATGCTTTATACAAGATTCCTTAGCTCGAACCTCTTTAAGTCAGTTTAAAAAAGAATATACTATTAAAAATAATAATGAAAAAAGTGCTTCTGTATCGGCTTTTTGATGTCTTTAATTGCAGTTTTAGTAGTACGCGTTTACATGCTTTCATTTTTTATGTCTGTTTAAGGCGATGTTTTTGAAATACAACACATAGTATACGTAAGATTCAAGGAACACACTGACAATATAATTTTAATATGCTCTTTCATTGGCTGATTCTGTTTTCCAGAACTTCTTCTGTCAATGGAATTCACAATAATAATCAGTTGAAATGGTGCTTTGAAAGATTCATTAATTGGTTTTTTGTTTTGGATTTTTTTTTTCTGAAAGAGTGGAATTTCAGAGGCCATTTTTAGGAATAAATATCAGGACTTGTATTCTACATTGGTCTTAACTGGATCTAAGAACGATGTAGCTAATCGGATTACTTGTTATTTATGACTGACCAATAGAGTGAATTAAACCAATCATGTATGACCATGAGGTTGACTTAAGTTACAAATGGAATACCACCCCAGGGTACATCGCTTTTTTTAATGAAAAAGTTAACCAATGTCTCCCGGTTAGAAAGATATGTCACATAACTGGTGAATACGAATCGCAAGGTAAGAATCTGTTGACTAAAAATAACTGAAAACATATTATGTTTTCAAAATGATTTTGTTTTCATTTAAATATTACATTTGATTTGTTTTCACAATTTTTTTTTTATAATGAACGCAATTGGAGTAAGTATCCAGAAAATTCCATCTTCCTCTCGTAGGCTCGCCAACTTGACTATAAACCAATCAAAACGCCCCATTTCCTTAAATTCTTCGACATTATTCATTAAATACAGTAGTATGATTGGTCTACAATCTAAATCACTTGTTTGAACATCTAGGTCAAAAGTGAGGTTATACAACTATCGCCGAAAAATAATTATTATTACAATTAGTTCTATCAGAATTTCCGGATAATGCTGTCCCTAAACAATGGTCAGATGCCATTAGCAAATCACCTAAGTTGTGAATGCGCGAAACCCGTTAACCCACTTACATAAGCTACAGTTGTATAACTTATGTGTCAGACACTGGTATGACCACGCACGAACAGTATTGGCAACAAACACTTTTAAAAGCACTGTATTATGTAAAAGGTACTAAGTAAGGTTACAACGAAAATCAGAACTTCACTTGAAATTAAATGTGTTTTTAAAGACTTTAACTGTTTTCAGGAGCAATACGATATTTAAATATATATCTAATATTTCGTGGGATACCACCTCTTTCCGCATATTGTTCCCGATGAAATCGCGCCACATTCGGAACTTCTAGGACATGTTCCAACGAAAACAAACTATGATGAATATGCACGATAAACATTGTCAGAAGTCTACGCTGCAAGTAGTTCCCGTGGTAATTTAAATATAGCTGTTATACATAAGGAATCTTAATGATTTAAACAATTATACGCTTCACTGAGACTCATTTTAAACTAAGTAATACAAATTGCAGTTAAACAATACAGTTAACATATATTATTAATTTTACGAACTACTTCTAATGATATACCGGCATACAGCCGATGTTGTTTTCGCTGAAATATGGCCGAGGTGCTCCGATTAGTCGTGACAAAGACTTTGGTTCAAAATCCGGCTAAAAACGGAAAGGCCTGTAAAAAAATAATTATTCATTCAATTTTTTATTTAGACTAACAGATATATGGTGAATGTACAACCAATATGCACTTTAACTACATAAACGCTTTTAACCAAAATCACATATTCAGCATATATATGGGTGAAGTCCTTTAGTAGATTAGCCGGTGTTGTTTTTTTATTCTTTAACACGCTATTGAAGATTTGTCTTTGGCACAAATACATCTATTAAAATGATTGAAAAACAAACAAACAGTAAAAGCGACATTGAAACCACGAAGTGTACTCATTCAACAACACAACCTGTATGTGAAAATAACAAAGTGAAATCTTAAACACAACAATATAATAAATCCCCACGGACAATGCCGTAAAAGGTAAGATAAACATAAACATTATCATAACAGAGTTGTCTTCCTTTGAAAACCCAAAATTATTCGCCATAACCGTGATGCTCATAAATGTTTGATATTAGCCGAACGTTTTTTGACTTGTTCATTATTTTAAAATGCCCAAGGTCTCTCAATTAGATGTCCGTTTCATTGGTTTCAAGTTTTCCCCCTCCAGACGGCCTTGCCATAGAGACAGTGTTCTTGTGTTCCATGCTGACATGTACAAAACTCTCCTGTGCGTCCATTGTGGTAAGTGGGCTGCAATATAAAATATATCCTGGAGTTGCAGTTATATAACTCCCATACGTTTTAAGATATACAAAGCATATTTGAAAAAAATAAATAATAGAGGATAATTGTTTGTTTCAGTGTAAGATCGTAATATATTTCACCGAGTGAGCACCAAAAGCTTTATTTAACGAGTGAAATATCTAGTTTTGATGTTCACGAGGTGAAATAGATAACGATGATAATGGAATATAATAACCTATTTTATTGATGAAGACGTAATGGTATGTTCTGAAATAAATCAGTGTTCTGTTCTGTGTGTTCTATATCACATCCAAACATGAAAAAAAGTTTTAGAAAATGTACAAACTTATGATGAAATGTGCTAGTGTCCGAGTTGCTTACACGCTCAAACAGTAATTCGCAAACCAATTAAGGCAAGTTTTACAACGGATAGTTTCACGCAACCTATGTTTTGCAACCTCAAGCTTATGTGTTGATACACAAATGTTTTGTGGGTTACGACGATGAATATCGATATACAAAGTATTTTTTATAATGTATATATATCCATTTGCTTTCAATCTCAAAATAGTAAACAAATCAAGGTCGTAACGTTTTTTAAAACCTACCGTTTAGCACCCTTCTCTGTGTCCCCTCCATCTTCATCGTCACCATCGTCCACATCTTCATCTCTACCTGACTCCATTGAAGACGCTCCAGCACCACCACTGTTTCCACCCTCAGTGATTCTAGAGTCTGTTTCCTCTCCAACAGTTACGTCACCAACAAGTTTTTCGCGTTTATCATTATCAGGCGTGTCTTCATCAGACGGACATATATCGTCCTCTTCATCTGAGACATTTTCGTCCTTTCTGATATCATCTGGCTCATGTGTTGACTCATACCTTTCCTCATCAACGTTTTCTGCCTTCGGTTTCTTTGTACCTCTTTTTATGTCATTTTCTTCAGGTGTGAACTCTTCCCATTCTTTCTCTTTTACAGGTTCGTTAACATCATCATCATGCTCGTCGCTATCATCTTCGTCTTCGCTGCTATCTTTGGCGTGTTTAGGCTTTTCTTCAACAACGTCCTCAGTTTCTTCATTATATCGAGCTGATTTGGTATTTTCTTTGCCTTTTGCAATCTCTTCAAACTCATGAACATTAACATCATCTTCTTCATCACTAGCACCTTTGCCTTTTTCATCATTATCTTCATCCTCAGTCTCTTCGTCATCATCGTCATCATTATCATTATCATCGGCGTCTTTATGGTCATCTTCTTCCTCCTGTTTTTCTTTCTTCTTTTGGACGTCTGCACCTTCTGGAACTTTAGTATTCACTTCTTTAGTAGCACCTGCATCTTCTTTCACACCTGTGACGCTTATGTCCGTGAAAAGTTCCGCTTTGAAGTTGAAGTTCGTTTTTCTGGTCATGTATCTGTCAATATACATTAATCATTAGTTCGAGATACATTTTATACATGAATATAACTCGCAATACTTGTCTGCATCCCAAAGCTTTAAGCAAATGACATTTCATTTATGAAAATTGTTGTTTAACCCAATAGATGGCAGAATCAGTCAGTGATCGTGAAAATAATTATATACATGTTTGTTCACCATCTCTAAATAATACTGCCACCAATTTTACAGAAACAAGAGCGAACATGCAGATGTCAATGCTCGTCGTTTTAAACAGCTGAACATGAAACATAACTGAAAAAAATAGCAGGGAAGCGATCAATTTTTGTTGGGCTGAAGATAAAAACTCGACAACTTCTTTAACCGGGTGTATGGTTCATGCAAAAAGATAGGTGGCAAGTAGTATACGTTTCAAGTCAATGGCTTCAAGTTGAACATTTCAACCAGGGGCGAACACTGATTAGACGTTAGAGGGGGCGTAACCTATGAACGTAACCTTTAGACTTGCGCCCCTCTCTAAGAACCAAAATTTGGGCTATGAGTTTTTTTTAACGATTGCCAGTCCGATATGGTGCATTTAGGGCATATTTTATTACTTTTTTTCTCCTATATTGAAATAAAAAGTACACTTGGACGAATTATTGGAGGGGGGGGGGCGGATGCGCCCCCACTACTCAAACTGCTTCTGACAACTACTCGCAATTAAGGTATACGCACGACGAAGAAAGCTACGCCAAAGTATGACAATACATTTACCTGTATTAGAACTATTTTGTTTCTTCGAAAACAAAAATGAGTTTAAAAAATGCACGAGAAACGCAGCGTTATTTAGAAATTAAAACATGGAGCGCACCTGTCCAGAGCGGCACTAGAAGACTGGGTAGCCTCACAATCGAGCAGCGAGCGGACAATCATGATGGCCGCCATGGCTGAGTCTTCGTCGAAGCAGACGACATTTATGAACGTCAGCTTTAGACTGTCGTCCGCGGAGGCGGAAAACAACAACAGAGCGTCGAAGAACGCTGAGATGCAGACGTCCAGAGGGAATCCGAATGGACCTGTTCGTTAAGAGAAAATATAGCAATAGCTACTAGTAGTTTATTTTACCATTTGATAACAATGTTATTGTAACACCAACGTTGTTATAAGGATAAAATCAGGCCTTGTTATTTTGACAATAATTAGTATACTCATTTTTATAATGTTATAATTTTTACTGGAATCATTTCTAGTAAATTATGGAAAATAACACTTTGATTTGGTTATGCAAATTCCCACACCCCCACCAAAAAAAATTCTAAAAAATAACCCTCTTCGGTGGTGTCTAATTTGTTTTGGTGCCAAAAATGACATTGAGCAAAATACAAAGGTATTAGACAATGATTCCCTATGACATACCTTAAACAATATGGCTCAAACAATAAGCCTTACTCAAATTATGTCAAACCCTCAACGTGAATGTACCAAACGGTACACATAGATGTAAACATAAAAGATATACTTAAGGCTAAAAACAAATGTGCCCAGACAGTACACCATACATACCGGCACTGATAAGCGGAAGTGAGAGAGACTGAAGCCAGAGTTTCCGGTCTGCGTACAGGAGACAGTTTAGATACGTGCACACCAGCATGTGAGCACACGACTCGCCATTCGATTCCCGCCAAGTTGGACCGAGAGTGTGCATCACGAAACCAACCTTCTGGTTCAACGCACCTAGAAAAACACGGTCTGATTAGTTTGTGTGTGGTGATGAAATTGTTCGCCATTTTTCTGCGTATTACGTTGAAGGGACACGCCCATGTTTTTGGCCCAGAAAAAGTCTTCACGGAAATGCATCTGAAAACACTTATTGTGTAATTATTATTCTTTGTTGCCGAAATTGCAGAAAAAAATACAATTATTATAAAAGTAAACAAAAAATATTCTGGTTTTAGCAGGGAGCGAACCAACGCCGGTACAGTTAAAAATTGTTTAGAAATCTAACGCTATTTCCACTCGGCAATAAGGACTGGTAACGCATCTGATGGATATTTTAAACTTTATCGAATACATTGGTAACATCAAGTGATAATGTGATCAACCAATCACGCAACAACCCTTTAGCGAGTCGCGTTGCTATCATTTCTCAAAATTGTGGTCTTCATAGACAGTATTTGAGCAAGTATTAACATTTGTTAAAGAGTTTCAGCTGTCAGAATCTTAGTTTTAACACTCCTCTTTTTTTGGTAAAAAGTGCATATTACAAACTATGAACGAGTCCCCTTTAAGTTGGTATGAAGGTCAAACTAAAAGTCAGATTGTCTAAGAGGTTTTACTTTAATAGATATTCAGCAGGGATTTTAGCCAAACTATTCTTAAATAATGTATTAAGGTTATACTGTCAAAAACAAATTGTATAACTGGCGTTTCGTTCAAGAAATGACTGATTGAATCCCTGACTTAGTAGCCTTTAATAGTACTGTCGGAAGTTGGCACCAGTGAAAATATTACTTGTTAGCGTAGTCAGTAAAGTGAATCGAACTATTGAAAGCATGCTATATCTTTCTTTAGGTCGCTGGACTAAAAATAATGACCCCCCCCCCCCCCACTTACCTCCGGCGGTCGTGTGCATAACATCCGCCACGTTCAGGTCGCCATTCTCCTCCGCGTACTTGCGACATTCGTGCTTAAGATCGTATCCGGCTGCCCCCACAATCGCACGCGACACTCCCGACTGGCTGCTCATGGTCGCGTTCGTGGGATTCACGAGGGCGTCTGTCGTTTGGCGCGTGATATCGTCCATGGCGACGCGTACCTTGATCCGTCCTGGCATGTCGAACGAGAAATCCAATGCGACTTGCTCGTCCCCGAAGTTTGCTTGGGCGACATCGAGTCCTCGCGTCATTTCAGGCATAGGGGGAGCTTTCCTTTGGGGTCGGGGTCTTTGGTGAAAATGAAAATAAAAATTATTAATTTTATATTTCATTACATGTTATAAAATTGATTATAAGGACAAAATAGTTTACAAAAGCACTATACGGACCATGGCTTATTTAGTGCAGCGTGTAATGTTTTTTTCAATCAATTTGGGAAGAGGATCGGGGAGTTTCTGATTGTAAAAAAACGTTATTTTGTCTAAAGGTTTTCATGCCCTAGTCAGAAATGGTATCATTGTATTTCCACCGGGTGCCTACTGCGCGACTTTGATCCGCCGTTTAATTTTGACAGTTTTGAAAGCTGTCATAGGGCGCTTTCTAGAGTTCATCTTCTAAACTACTAAAGCGTCCAAAGTGCTTTGATTAACTGGTTATTTGTCGAACAAAATGTTCTATTCTAATATCAGTAGTTATTTTGTCAAAAATTTGGAATTACAATTTCGCCGCGAAGTGGACACAAATGCTTATAAAAATAGACAGCATAGGAATTCCTGTGATAATAATTGTTTGTCAAGAACACACCAACGTTTCCTTATCGAAACATTTTTTTCTGAAATAGTTTTCCTTCAAAAGAGAAATTCATTCCATAACCAACGACTCTGATGCTACAGACGAACTACGTTGGCTCGAACTCCAAGGGCGACGGAAAATTCGAGCCTAGCGGGACTTTTCCCTTTCATTTTGAATAAATTGGCCCTTGACATCCAGTTCGAGCCAACGAGAAAGTTGAGCCAAGCGAGTTCGAGCCAACGGGGTTCGACTGTATGCTTCTTTTCTAATGTTCTCACCTTCCGCTCCCCTCCACGAAGTTTGTCCCCGCAGCAAACCTTACATTGCGGTCAAACCCAGCGGTCAGGTCATCATTGTCGCTATCGGAATCGAACCCACGATAATCATAGGTATTTATTCCCCCAGCGCCACCATATGCCCCCATATCAGCAATAAATGGCGTCTCTTCGCCGCTTGGGTCGTCGACGTTAAGATTATTTTTTTTGGCGGAAGTTGCGACGGTCGGTTTGCGTTCCACCTGTTCTGTATTGCGCCTTAAAGTGTTATCAAACTGCTGATTCCCTCCAGCAGGCGTACCCATGGACCGCGGCATGACGTTTTTGTTTTTATTTTTATTGCTTTTTATCGAAGACATGCCCTCTTGCATACGTCCATATTGACCAGTGTTCTCTGGAGGATTGATGGATGGAATGTTTGGTTGTTTGATCTCCGTGTGTCTAGACGTCGCAGATTCGAAAAACGTCACTTCCGTCGCCGGTGGTGGCGCCTGGCTGTTGCGTGCGGCTCCCGAAGCCATCTGGCGATTACCGGAAGTTGCACTCCCCCTTGAGAGCTTCCCGTCATCGGCCTCAAATCCGAAGACGTCCAGCATGGTGTCGAGATATTGCAGTGCCCATTCGATCTGTGAGAATAAAACAGTAACTTACAGAACATTGGAGTCGTTGTGATACATGACATGTACGTGTCCTGAACGTATAGCTCAAGAAGGTGTATAATTTACAGCTTAGTTTAATTCGCTGACAATCGCATAAATCAGTTTTCTCGTGCTATTGTTTCAATAATAACTGGTAATGTACACTTATCTGTGTATAGTAGTGCACTGACAGTAGCATACACGGATACATACTTAAGTATCGTAGAACACATAACATACACGTACACTTACCTGAAGACGTAGTGCACAGACAGTAGCATACACGTATACTTATCTGGATGATGTAATACACATACAGTAGCATATACGTACACTTACCTGAATGACGTAGTGCACACACAGTAGCATACACGTACACTTACCTGAATGACGTAGTGCACATACAGTAGCATTCGCGTACACTTATCTGAATGACGTAGTGCACACAGTAGCATACACGTACACTTACCTGAATGACGTAGTGCACACACAGTAGCATACACGTACACTTACCTGAATATCGTAGTGCACAGACAGTAGCATACACGTACACTTACCTGAATGACGTACTGAACAGACAGTAGCATACACGTACACTTACCTGAAGACGTACTGCACAGACAGTAGCAAACACGTACACTTACCTGAAGACGTACTGAACAGACAGTAGCATACACGTACACTTACCTGAAGACGTACTGGAACAGACAGTAGCATACACGTACACTTACCTGAAGACGTGGTACACATACAGTAGCATACACGTACACTTACCTGAAGACGTGGTACACATACAGTAGCATACACGTACACTTACCTGAAGACGTACTGCACAGACAGTAGCATACACGTACACTTACCTGAAGACGTACTGCACAGACAGTAGCATACACGTACTCTTACCTGAAGACGTACTGAACAGACAGTAGCATACACGTACACTTACCTGAAAGACGTACTGAACAGACAGTAGCATACACGTACACTTACCTGAAGACGTAGTGCACAGACAGTAGCATACACGTACACTTACCTGAAGACGTGGTACACATACAGTAGCATACACGTACACTTACCTGAAGGCGTGGTACACATACAGTAGCATACACGTACAGTTACCTGAATTACGTAGGGCACAGACAGTAGCATACACGTACACTAACCTGAAGACGTACTGAACTGACAGTAGCATACACATACACTTACCTGAAGACGTAGTGCACGGACAGTAGCATACACGTACACTTTACTGAAGACGTGGTACACATACAGTAGCATACACGTACACTTACTTGAAGACGTGGTACACATACAGTAGCATACACGTACACTTACCTGAAGACGTACTGAACAGACAGTAGCATACACGTACACTTACCTGAAGACGTACTGCACAGACAGTAGCATACACGTACACTTACCTGAAGACGTAGTGCACAGACAGTAGCATACACGTACACTTACCTGAATATCGTAGTGCACAGACAGTAGCATACACGTACACTTACCTGAAAGACGTACTGAACAGACAGTAGCATACACGTACACTTACCTGAAGACGTACTGCACAGACAGTAGCATACACGTACACTTACCTGAAGACGTAGTGCACAGACAGTAGCATACACGTACACTTACCTGAATACGTACTGAACAGACAGTAGCATACACGTACACTTACCTGAATGACGTACTGAACAGACAGTAGCATACACGTACACTTACCTGAAGACGTACTGAACTGACAGTAGCATACACGTTTACTTACGAAAAGACGTAGTGCACAGACGGTAGCATACACGTACACTTACCTGAAGACGTGGTACACATACAGTAGCATACACGTACACTTACCTGAATTACGTAGTGCACAGACAGTAGCATACACGCACACTTACCTGAATTACGTAGTGCACAGACAGTAGCATACACGTACACTTACCTGAAGACGTGGTACACATACAGTAGCATACACGTACACTTACCTGAATTACGTAGTGCACAGACAGTAGCATACACGTATACTTACCTGAAGACGTGGTACACATACAGTAGCATACACATACACTTACCTGAATGACGTAGTGCACAGACAGTAGCATACGCGTATACTTACCTGAATTACGTAGTGCACAGACAGTAGCATACACGTATACTTACCTGAATTACGTAGTGCACAGACAGTAGCATACACGTACACTTACCTGAAGACGTGGTACACATACAGTAGCATACACATACACTTACCTGAATTACGTAGTGCACAGACAGTAGCATACACGTACACTTACCTGAAGACGTGGTACACATACAGTAGCATACACGTACACTTACCTGAATTACGTAGTGCACAGACAGTAGCATACACGTATACTTACCTGAAGACGTGGTACACATACAGTAGCATACACGTACACTTACCTGAAGACGTAGTGAACAGACAGTAGCATACACGTACACTTACCTGAAGACGTACTGAACAGACAGTAGCATACACGTACACTTACCTGAAGACGTACTGCACAGACAGTAGCATACACGTACACTTACCTGAAGACGTGGTACACATACAGTAGCATACACGTACACTTACCTGAAGACGTACTGCACAGACAGTAGCATACACGTACACTTACCTGAAGACGTGGTACACATACAGTAGCATACACGTATACTTACCTGAAGACGTGGTACACATACAGTAGCATACACGTACACTAACCTGAAGACGTATTGAACTGACAGTAGCATACACGTACACTTACCTGAAGACGTACTGAACTGACAGTAGCATACACGTACACTTACCTGAAGACGTACTGAACTGACAGTAGCATACACGTATACTACCTGAAGACGTGGTACACATACAGTAGCATACACGTATACTTACCTGAAGACGTAGTGCACGGACAGTAGCATACACGTACACTTACCTGAAGACGTGGTACACATACAGTAGCATACACGTACACTTACTTGAAGACGTGGTACACATACAGTAGCATACAAGTACACTTACCTGAAGACGTACTGCACAGACAGTAGCATACACGTACACTTACCTGAAGACGTACTGAACAGACAGTAGCATACACGTACACTTACCTGAAAGAGGTACTGAACAGACAGTAGCATACACGTACACTTACCTGAAAGAGGTACTGAACAGACAGTAGCATACACGTACACTTACCTGAAGACGTAGTGCACAGACAGTAGCATACACGTACACTTACCTGAAGACGTACTGAACAGACAGTAGCATACACGTACACTTACCTGAAGACGTACTGAACAGACAGTAGCATACACGTACACTTACCTGAAGACGTACTGAACAGACAGTAGCATACACGTACACTTACCTGAAGACGTACTGAACAGACAGTAGCATACACGTACACTAACCTGAAGACGTAGTGAACTGACAGTAGCATACACGTACACTTACCTGAAGACGTAGTGAACAGACAGTAGCATACACGTACACTTACCTGAAGACGTACTGAACAGACAGTAGCATACACGTACACTTACCTGAAGACGTACTGAACTGACAGTAGCATACACGTTTACTTACCAAAAGACGTAGTGCACAGACAGTAGCATACACGTACACTTACCTGAAGACGTAGTGCACAGACAGTAGCATACACGTACACTTACCTGAAAGAGGTACTGAACAGACAGTAGCATACACGTACACTTACCTGAAAGAGGTACTGCACAGACAGTAGCATACACGTACACTTACCTGAAGACGTGGTACACATACAGTAGCATACACGTACACTTACCTGAAGACGTGGTACACATACAGTAGCATACACGTACACTTACCTGAAGACGTACTGAACAGACAGTAGCATACACGTACACTTACCTGAAGACGTACTGAACAGACAGTAGCATACACGTACACTTACCTGAAGACGTAGTGCACAGACAGTAGCATACACGTACACTTACCTGAAGACGTAGTGCACGGACAGTAGCATACACGTACACTTACCTGAAGACGTACTGCACAGACAGTAGCATACACGTACACTTACCTGAAAGAGGTACTGAACAGACAGTAGCATACACGTACACTTACTTACCTGAAGACGTACTGCACAGACAGTAGCATACACGTATACTTACCTGAAGACGTAGTGCACGGACAGTAGCATACACGTACACTTACCTGAAGACGTACTGCACAGACAGTAGCATACACGTACACTTACCTGAAGACGTACTGCACAGACAGTAGCATACACGTACACTTACCTGAAGACGTACTGCACAGACAGTAGCATACACGTATACTTACCTGAAGACGTAGTGCACGGACAGTAGCATACACGTACACTTACCTGAAGACGTACTGAACAGACAGTAGCATACACGTACACTTACCTGAAGACGTACTGAACAGACAGTAGCATACACGTACACTTACCTGAAGACGTACTGAACAGACAGTACCATGCACGTACACTTACCTGAAGACGTAGTGCGCAGACAGTAGCATACACGTACACTTACCTGAAGACGTGGTACACATACAGTAGCATACACGTACACTTACCTGAAGACGTGGTACACATACAGTAGCATACACGTACACTTACCTGAAGACGTACTGAACAGACAGTAGCATACACGTACACTTACCTGAAGACGTACTGAACAGACAGTAGCATACACGTACACTTACCTGAAGACGTAGTGCGCAGACAGTAGCATACACGTACACTTACCTGAAGACGTAGTGCGCAGACAGTAGCATACACGTATACTTACCTGAAAACGTGGTACACATACAGTAGCATACACGTACACTTACCTGAAGACGTAGTGCACAGACAGTAACATACTCGTACACTTACCTGAATGACGTAGTGCACAGACAGTAGCATACACGTACACTTACCTGAATGACGTAGTGCACAGACAGTAGCATACACGTACACTTACCTGAATGACGTAGTGCACAGACAGTAGCATACACGTACACTTACCTGAATGACGTAGTATACAGACAGTAGCATACACGTACACTTACCTGAATGACGTAGTGCACAGACAGTAGCATACACGTATACTTACCTGAAGACGTGGTACACATACAGTAGCATACACGTATACTTACCTGAAGACGTAGTGAACAGACAGTAGCATACACGTATTCTTACCTGAATGACGTAGTGCACATACAATAGCATACACGTACAATTACCTGAATGACGTAGTGCACAGACAGTAGCATACCAGACAGTAGCATACGCGTACACTTACCTGAATGACGTAGTGCACAGACAGTAGCATACGCGTACACTTACCTGAATGACGTAGTGCACAGACAGTAGCATACACGTACACTTACCTGAATGACGTAGTGCACAGACAGTAGCATACACGTACACTTACCTGAATTACGTAGTGCACAGACAGTAGCATACACGTACACTTACCTGAATTACGTAGTGCACAGACAGTAGCATACACGTACACTTACTTGGATGATGCTGTACACAGGCAGTAGCATACACGTACACTTATTTGGATGATGAAGTACACAGACAATATCATACACAAACTCTTACCGGTACCCGTACAAAAAGGGATCATAACCTCGCTGCTTAGAACAAAGGACAAGCTTACTATACAATATTGGGTAAGCGGGTCAAAGAACTAAGAACCACAGTTCTATGTGATATGCATTCGTCCCTTTTTAAATTTAGACATTGGGATAGGGTCCAACAGAAAACTTAACATTTTGCATTTTAAAAGAAGTTAAAGAAAACTGTAAAGAAAATGAATTACCCGATTGCTAGTAATGCAGTATACATGTATAAATCACATGCATTATCAAATTAAGTTGAATTGAAACCAACAATAAAAAGAACAAGAGCTGTCACAGTATGTGACGAATGCCCCCGAATGTGACATTGACCTATGAACAATGTCAGTACATGAAAAGTTGATCTTGCCTTTACATGTCAAATACATATGGCAAGTTATTTTAAATTGCCTCTGAACATAAAAAAGCACCCATATTTGACAACCTACACTCTTATGTCCTAATATTCACCTTTCCATTGTGAATAAACACTAAGTGTATCTTTCACCTTAGAGGTAGGGACATGGGTCTTGCAAGCGACACGTCGTCTTGGTATGTCGGACACATCTGGCAAGTTATTTTAAAATCTGTCCATACAAGAAAAAGTTACAGCCCGGACACCACAATTTATACCCTCTGTCCTTATATGCAGCATTCCATTGTGAATAAACACTAAGTGTGACCTTGACCTTAGAGGTAGGGAAACGGGTCTTGCACGCGACAAGTGGTCTTGGTATGTCGAACACATGTGGCAAGTCATTTTAAAATCTGTCCATACAAGAGAAAGTAACAGCCCGGACACGACAACCTATTCTCCTAAGTGTGACCTTGACCTTAGAGGTCTTGCACGCGACACGTCGTCTTGGTTTGTGGAACACATGTGGCAAGTTATTTTAAAATCTGTCGATACAAGGGAAATTTACAGCCCGGACACGACAACCTATACTCTATGTCCTTATACGCAGCACTCCATTGTGAATAAACACCTAAGTGTGACCTTGACCTTAGAGGTAGGGACACGGGTCTTGCACGCGACACGTCGTCTTGGTAAGTGGAAAACATGTGGCAAGTTATTTTAAAATCTGTCGATACAAGGGAAAGTTACAGCCCCGACACGACAACCTATACTCTATGTCCTTATAAGCAGCACTCCATTGTGAATAAACATCTAAGTGTGATCTTGAACTTAGAGGTAGGGACACGGGTCTTGCACGCGACACGTCGTCTTGGTATGTGGAACACATGTGGCAAGTTATTTTAAAATCTGTCCTTACAAAGGAAAGTTACAGCCCGGACACGACAACCTATACTCTATGTCCTTATATGCAGCACTCCATTGTGAATAAACACTAAGTGTGACCTTGACCTTAGAGGTAGGGACACGGGTCTTGCACGCGACACGTCGTCTTGGTATGTGGAACACATGTGGCAAGTTATTTTAAAATCTGTCCATACAAGGGAAAGTTACAGACCGGACACGAGTTATTGAGCCGGACACACGGACGGACGGTGCGATTTTAATCTGCCTACCTTCGGGGGCACACAAATTGAATGTTTGTACTGTTTTACTAATTCTCCTATCTGTATCAGATGTTGAAAATAAATCATATACTTTGCTTATTATGCCCGCCTACCTGATACCACGAGCCGTCTAGGACGTACGTCTGCTTGTCGTACTGGAAGTCGACTTTGACGTCACCGATAAACTGCAGCTCGTCCACGAGTTGGGGAGTCAGACTCAAGAATGTGGACACGTTCCCTTCAACTTCCGCTGTGACGTGACGGAACACCTGAAAATCACGTGACGGTTTACTAATTCACACCACGCCGATAGCGAAAAAGCTACGCCTACATTGTCATGTGACCCCTTAGTACGGGCCCACCGACAAGTACGCAGAAGCAGACGATAATTATACAGAAGTATTACTCGACAATCAGACAAAAATAGCATGGAACGTGGTAAAACAAAGTAATAAAAGCAAGAATATCATATATAAATTAGTATTAATAAGTTAGTGTCGAACCGTGGTCTAGTTGCAACACATTTGACTGTTAATCCAGGGGTCGCGGGTTCGATTTCCCGCCGCACCACTAAAAACACTTATCGGCTTCCGGGAGGGATGTCAAATGGGGTTCCCGTGTGACAGAAGTTTACACTGGTGCATGGTAAAGAACCAGGGTAGCTCTAACCAGGGTAACATTCTGTCTGTACACTATGCCCCGAAAAAACAACCTTAAATAACAATCTTATCGGAGCACTCGCCGATGGGTAAGGCCCAAATGCAAGTAGTAATAAGCTTACACACCACCATGAATTAGTTGATTAATATTAATAAAATGCAATGTAAGATTCAGGTCTTGACTTTGAAATAATTTATTTCTAAACAACATCGGGATTTTGTACCAGTAGAAATGCACTCTCTTTCTTAAAACTCAAATTTAGGGAAACAAAACGTGTACTTATTTCCTTTACAACAAAAAACGACGTGTGTTTGGATCAAATGTCGAAACTTAATGATTTTCGCTGATTATCTTCCTTTCTCCATTAAGTATCACCAGCTTAATTCAAGTTTAATTACTATTATTATTTATATAACTACCTTAATGTTTCGCTCAATGGATTGATATCCATTTGAAACGAAATGCAAAACTGTTCAACAAAAAAATATCATAACGTTAGTCATAATCAAAGCACACGTTAATACTTTGATTTGGCTCATTCACAAATTTATATGATTTTGTGTATACTTTTGTGGCCTTAAGTTTAATGAATAATGATATAAGATCTTTTATCTTAATTTTTTTAAAATGTAACTCAAATCATTTTAAACTGAGTTGTCTTTTTCCGTAAAAGTATGTCTAATCAAACTGCAAGAAATGTTCATTTGCTGGAGTTAAAACTTTACGCACATGAAAGAGACAAATTTTAAAATAAAAATATATGAATCAAATAGCAAGATATCGTCAATATTACACACTAAAATCGATATTTCCTTTTTTAGGACTAAAGAAAAATATACGTATGTATATAATGTACGGTTCCATTAACGAAACAATACATTTGGGGGTTTAAACTAGTCTCTTTAAAGGTCCCATTGTTATTAAACTAAAACAAACAAAAATGCATAATTGGAGCAACATTATGGGAAAATGTCAGTATTTTGCCTTTACTTATTTGTCTAAGGGGGGGGGGGGGGTGCAAAGAAGAAAAGTCAATTTTAAATGAGTATAATGCCTATTGTAATTTAAAACGTACCTGTTTGGGTAGAGGACACACATCTATATTTGTGTTCATGATCTGGTGACGTTCCTTTATTAGACCATCGACAACTGAAAAAAACGATCTTGTTAAACGAGCTCTTATTTTATGCAGTTTCCTATTTGTTTTTGTTTTTCAAACTAACTCATAACTGTTTCTTGTTAATGCATTTTAATAGTCCTTGTCATATTTACAAAATGCTGAATCTATTTTCAAACTTAAATACTAAAACGTGACATATAACATAGTTTCCTGGGAACTCTTCAAAATTGATGTCGATTCGAAAATAGTCATTCTGTTCTTTTTATTTAAATCAAATGAACTGATGTGCTGCCAAAAAATTGGAGGCACCATGCAGTTATGTTTCATTTGAATTTAAGAAGTCTCTAAAACGTTTACATTTTATCATCTTTTTTTAATTAATCCAAAGTGAACTTTTTACGAAAATGCATCTCGAATCAAAACAAATTTGATTGTGTTGTTTTCAAGAACATTAAAAAGTTGACCTCAAAATAAGGGAGGGTAATTCACAGCTTTTTACTGTCATTAAATGTCGAATATATATAATTTCAACGGATAAAAGTTGGTCGTACCCTTCGAGTCCTCAAAGAAAACAACAGCCGAATTGTGCGGAAGTGGGAAGAACATTTTCTCGACATGACCTCCGCCGTTTCTAGGGTTACTGAAGTAAACCTTTAGATGTTTATCAGTGACGTTGCTAGGCAACCGAGTCACGTGGATACCGTACATCTTTGAGTTGTTCTGGAATATGTCGTTTGGCGTATGTTTGGTAACTAAACTTCCATAAGCTGGAAAATACGATATATATACATACATACATACGGTTGGTGATGGAACGATGTAGAAACCACCAAAGACGTCAACAAAACTGTCCAATTACGTCTTGGGATGTTCAACATAAGCTATCAAGTCACTACCACAGCCGTCAGTGCGGCTGAGATGCAGATAAGACAAAAATATCACTACACGTCTTGAAATTTTCTTTTGATTTAAAAGGATTACACAAAAAGTACAGTTCGGCGGCGGTTGAAGATTGTTTTCCTTTGGACAGATGGGGTGGCACTAGCGACTTTAGGACTCCCTTGTTAATAGTTTGTATGTCAGAATCAGGAAAAGTAAAAGTTCATCAAAGTGCAATATTTCAGATTTAAATCATTAATTTCTTTCTTGAGGAAAAACCAGCAACTCCCTACCACAATTTAAACCATTTTATTTTCAGTTTTGGGACAGGAAGCGCCTTATCTATCGCCCTTATTTGTTTTGTATTTACTTAAGCCGCCTCAAAAGCTGTTCCCACCCATAACTGTTCTGTAATGTTTTGAATGGACTCGAAAATGAATCATATTATATAAACTATTAGTCACACATGTCTGGTAACTTAAGTTAAACGTAGTTATGCCGCTGTGTGTATTTCAAGCTGTATGTCTATTTTACTTCCCGGTAGTGTGACTATGAAACTTAAAGAAAAAAACTGGTTAAAACTAGATAACTACAAAATTATATGTAAACGGCATTTTTTACTCTATTCAAAGGACTTATTTTGCCCTGCAATGTTTTATCAGGTGTTTCCATTGTTATTGTTTTCGATGTATAGACTATAAAGAACATTACATGAAAATACTATAAATCTGATTTTCAAAAATATCGGATTGCAACTTCCGGTTTCAAAACGAAAAGATATGCGTATTAGTTTTTTATAACAATGCCTACTACAAAACTGCGATAGAGTTGAATTAAGTACGTAAATTCTTATAACATACTAAACATAATCTTACAAAACCAACAAAAACAAAAGAAATCGTCAATATCAGATCACATACGAACGATAACGTACCATTACAATACTCCTAGTTTTGAAATTTATATGTTAAAACGAAACTAGGAATTCCCAGTATTGACATTTTCGGAAAGCCTCGTTTTTTATCTAAAAAAAAAGTAAACATTCGTCATTCTTTCTGCAGTCGTGCAGACAGGTAGTGCATTTTATTATTAATTGTACAGTCGAGTAAGGGATTCCGAATCAGTAAGGACAAATTCAGTGCTGTATAAATATTAGGATAGTCAGCTAAATGAAACAATACATGTTCAGGAGCTCATATATGTGGACAAGATTTCTATTACTTTCAAATTATAATGAGACTTCTGTAGTCCATACATCTTGTTGTCTAAATATACACACTCATTGTAGGAATTCCGAATAAATTGATGGTGTTTAGGATCACGTGATACATTAGGCTGTTTTATCCAATTACTGTATCTTCTGTTCTCTGAAGTTGGGGGTCGTCTCAAAATCAACTTAAACTGTCGAAACAAACATGGAAAAGGCCAAAGATTTTTTTTATTTGATTCTCATGCAGACTTTAAAAATTTAATTTGGTGTTTGGGTGGAGTTTATTTAGAAAAAATAGGCTAGTTCGAATTTTTTTAACTTGCAGTCTCTCATTAACAGGCACTTTTTATAAATTTGAAGGTTGGTCATATTTAACTTTTATTTTATTTTACACAATCCATATTTTTCCTAGTCAAATGAAAAAGTAAGACTGGTGGGTTAAAGTAAGGATGTGGGGTTTCAGACAGGTGGTCAAGTGAAAATCCAAAATGATTGATTTTGCCACCAATCTTGTATTTGAGGCAGGGCTGAATGTGACAAATATCTTTTGTAACTATATTTATTTTTTGTTAAAACCTTTAACACAGACATGTAACAAAAACAAATTGTGACAAAATATACATTGAATATATAAAACAGTGTCTACTGGCTTTGTTAATACATTTAACACATGCAGTACCAGTCACTAACTAGAAATTAAATAAAAATAATATGTAATAAATAAAGATAACAAACATGGTATATATGAAATGGAGATATGATGGAATAAGATAACGATTGTGTTAAAAATAGTAGAAAATGGGCATTACTCACTCATTATCTAAGCTGGAGTTTTGCCCAATGAAGTTGCTATTGAAACATGTGTACCAATTTTCATTTGAATATCTTAAACATTTTTTTAGTAATCACCCAAGGATGAAAGTTTTTGCATGATGCTGATGACGAGGAATGCCAAGGGTATCACAATTTCTCGACTGTTTTCTTAAAATTTAAAAAAGAAAAGCTAAAAGTATAATTGTCCCATTATCTGATAAAACTTCAGTACAGAGTAAATGTAACTATTTATATTTCTGATCACAATGTTCATTGCACTCCCAGATGTCATTTCAGCAACAGTGTCTTACAAATTCTTAAAAGTTTCATCAAGGCATGATGCCATTGGCTGGATGGTGTAGTGACATGGAAACACCATACAATCACCATGTAACTTTCATTTTGCTCTGGCCATGGACATGTACTTGATACTGGATCACAACATGTTTCAGCATACACAGTTCCTCTCACCATGAAATTGAAAATAAAACACATTTTAGTAAAACACTTCATATTGTGTCAATATATTGTATGTAAATGTACATGTATGTGGTGATTAAACACATCTAAGTTTCCTTTTATGTCAATATAATCAGAGTATTAAGAGTCACCAGAAATTAAGTAAAAACAAGAGTGACACTCACAAAATACGCCCATCAATAATTTCTTGGATTCTAAGACAACTTACTGTCACATTGGCCCTTTGAGAAGCAAGCTTTTCAAGAAGCAAATGATTTGGCACAATATGGCATTAACAGTAGAAAATCCTGAAGAGCCTGGCTGGTTATAGAACTTTGCCAAGAATATATACCAACAAACATTTATAGTAGCAAGTTTGGTGAAATTCGGATAAAAACTGTTCAAGTTTGAGAGTAGACAAAGCTAAAATGGCCAATTTTGATAAATTCAGGGGGCCATAACTCTGGAGTGCCTAAAGCGATTAGGCTGGTTATCGAACTTGACCTAGATATTTCACCAACAAACACTTTCATGAAGTTTGGTGGAAATTGGATGAGAAATGTTCAAGTTAGAGAGCGGACAAAGCTAAAATGGACAATTTTGACAAATTCAGGGGGCCATAACTCTGGAGTGCCTAAAGCGATTTGGCTGGTTATTGAACTTGACCGAGATATTTCACCAACAAACACTTTCATGACGTTTGGTGGAAATTGGATGAGAAATGATCAAGTTAGAGAGCGGACAAAGCTAAAATGGCCAATTTTGACAAATTCAGGGGGCCATAACTCTGGAGTGCCTAAAGCGATTTGGCTGGTTATCGAACTTGACCTAGATATTTCACCAACAAACACTTTCATAAAGTTTGGTGGAAATTGGATGAGAAATGTTCAAGTTAGAGAGCGGACAACATTGTGGAGCCGCCCGCCCGCCCGCCCGCCCGCCCAATTTTGACAAATTCAGGGGGCCATAACTCTGGAGTGCCTAGAGCGATTTGGCTGGTTATCGAACTTGACCTAGATATTTCACCAACAAACACTTTCATGAAGTTTGGTGGAAATTGGAGGAGAAATGTTCAAGTTAGAGAGCGGACAACATTGTGGAGCCGCCCGCCCGCCCGCCCGCCATGGGTGTTCCCATAATACGGCCATCGTAAGATGGGCGTATAAAAACACACTAAATAACTTACAATATATACACTGATGATTTCCAACTAAAATGAGCTACAAATTTGCAACCACGAGTTCTACCCCTCTTAATTTCCATATTCGAGGTTTGCCCCTGCACACCGACAACCTCGATCATGGCCATCAGTTGCTTCTACTATTAAGTATAAGATCTAGCACCATTTAAAATTTTATGAAAAAGTTTACTGTAACATACACTGAACCACTGGCTTAGTAATGTTCTGTTTAATAAAGGCCATGATTTCTATCAGTTAATTTTCAGACAAATATGTTTGGTTCAAACTTCTTAAAGCTGCACTCTCACAGAATGAATGTTTTGACAACTATTCTTATTTAATGTCTTGGAACAAGCAAATTGTGTCCAAAATCCCTAGAAATCAGATCACAGATTTTTATATTTAAATTAAAAAATTATGTTTAATGCATTTTTCTTAAACTGCTAACCGTAAGTAACGGTTTAAGCCATAAAACCATAAATTTTCGAACGGAAATTTTTTATCGGCAATCTTATATCATTGGTTTGCAGATATATTTATGCAAAAATTTGCTCTTTCAAGTTTCCAAGATTAAAAAAGAGTTGTAAAAATGGTATCTATGTGAGAGTGCAGCTTTAAAACACTCACTATAAATTTATCTAGCTACTAAAAAGTGATATTATTGTAGAAAGTTGAGTTTTCTACAAATATTTTAACACAAGAATGTAGAATTGTTTACCAGACCGTTATTTACTGTACAATATACATTGCACTAGACTTTGAGACAGCCCCCAACATGTGACCCGGAATTCCCGCAATAACCCACTTTCATTTTCAATGTAAAATCAATATTTAATGTCAATATATTTTTGTGGGGTGCTAGCATCTGTTCAAGTAAATATCCATTTTTTGCTAAACCCCAAAATAACAAGTATTTACCACTTATTTACCTATTTATTTGACGTTGTTTCATCCAAAGCGCTTTTCCATTACCTAATTTTCCATTAGTCTAGGTATCGTATTTCGGTAAGTCTAGGGACCCGAACAATTTTACTGACGGTGCGTCAGTAAAATTGTTCGGGTCCCTAGACTTACCGAAATACGATTATTTACCGAAAGACGGATAAAATTACCGAAATACGCATGAAAGTTACCGAAAGACGCCTTCTAATGCATTTATTTTTAAATAATCTTGTATATATAATGATTATACGCATTGTACCCAAAAATTATAAAATAATATTTAGAAATAATTACTTTATTGACAAAAGAATTTCCCTTTTTTAGTCAAATAGAGTTATCTCCCGTCGTCAACCGAAATACGATTTATGGATATGGTTAAACTGGAGTAATCGTGATAGAAATTTACCGAAAGACGCTTGCTATTGTATTTATTTTTAATATTCATATATATTTGATGATTTTACACATTGTAGCCAAAAATTATAAAATAATATCTAGAAATAATGAGTTTTTTTGACAAAAGAATTTCCTTTATTTAGCCAATAAGAGTAGTCTCCTGTTCTCAACCGAAATACGATTTATTGATATGTTTAAGGTGAAGTAAGAACATGACAAATATATACAGTTAACTTAATACTAAATTTTTATTTTATTTTTCATCATTTCTCTACATACATGACACATACATTTGATTAACATGGTGCATTAGAAATAATAGCCTGCATTTCCAGTGTCTGCAATGGATTTGGACTAGTCTTCTGACGTACGTGTCCCTACAATGGCAGACCTTAACTCTTTGAATTGACCTTCAACTAGCTCATTGGACAGGTGAACAAACTTTGTGAATGGTTGTGACCTCCAATCCACAGTTTGTTTTAGGACATGGTTAATGGACTCACAATTGTTGTTTGTCCAGTTTGGGGGAATTACCTCATTCCTTACAGGGTCGTTAAATCTGGGAAACTAGATTCAATAGCCTTGACCAAGGCCTTTTCATCGTCAGTTCCAATGACCAATTTGTCGGAACTGACTCCTAACTTGAGCTTCAGGTGATGAAAAAAGTGACTATATGTTTCAAAATCACTGTGGTCGTGTATGAACATGGGGCCTAAGAAAATTGGGGGGTCACCAGTGCAGCGGCGATTGACGGACAGTTGTTTGTAACAAGTAACTGTCACGTGTTTACAAATTCAAACTCAGTGATTTGGCTATCATTTACTAAAGGTACAAAATGGTTTGGTACAAAGTTGCTTATGTCAACAGACATCATCGTCCACATGACGGAAAATTGGGGTTGTGAGTTTCCGGCATCATATGATAATCCACTATATGCACACGATTTACAAACAAATTTGAGGTTTTTGGCACTCCATGACTTAAGGTCTTGCTCGGACATTTAGCATGAACCCAATTCCTACAAATAGAACAATGTATGCATTGATCACTACTACAGTCAACAACACATATAGCACAAGGAAAGTCATCCATCATTAATTATTTCAGAGTGTAAAGTTCTATTAATTTGGACTTCTTTAAAACTCACAGCAATAACTTACCTTTTTACTCACGATTGTTATTTATGAATCTTCAAATGAAGCCGTCAATTTGTGTGAAAATCACCCGCAATTATAAATGTACACGTAATGCGTTCCTTTAATGCGTAATTATTATGGTATTTACTCAACACGTGTCACAGAGCCGAAAAGGGTTTACCCAAATTAACACACTTTCAATAATACCAAACTGTCCCCCAAAAAACGTGCCGCTACTTTGTGGGGTGTCATATACCGGGTGATAATTATGTTGTTTTAAACATCGCCTGATTTTGTGTATTTGGTGTGGTCTGGTTATTAGTGTCCATAAGTAAGCTAATTTATCTGAAGATGAGAACTTCGCTGTTTAAAAACTTATTTTTTCAATTTTCATATAAACGAAAATTAAAATTTGAAAGCCCTGAACTATACCGTAGATCTAAGTTAGTTTAAAAGAAAATGTTTTTTAACGACATTTTCGACCTATTTCAAAGGCAATGTTTCAAGTATATTCCAAAATACTTTCAAATGCTGTTTATTGATCTAACATTTCCATAAGAATATAAATTCTATTATTTGAATCCAAATTCATAATCATTTTCATAATACAACAACTAATAAATTATTTTTACCTGCGTTAAATCGTCTTTCGGTTGGCGAAGGGAGACAACTATTTCACTGACATATTGTCTTTATTCAATTGAACAATAAGTAAATATTTTCATGAACTTTTTCATTTTTATGAGTGTGTTTTAGTTATATGAATATTATGAGATCATCATTAATTGGAATAATTGATTATTTTGGAAGCTTTTATCTGTCTTTCGGTTGGCGAGTCGGCACGCGGAATTCGATCTCGAACACTGAAATTTCAACTGCCTATTACATCATTATATTTTAATATTTTTCTCTCAAATTTTGTTTGGTAATGTATTTGTATAATATTAATATAAAAACAATAAAATAAATGCATTAGAAGGCGTCTTTCGGTAACTTTCATGCGTCTTTCGGTAATTTTATACGTCTTTCGGTAAATAATCGTATTTCGGTAAGTCTAGGGACCGAAATTGTTCCATTTGCGATATTTGTAAACATGTACACAAAGACAGTTTTGATGTGTACATGTTCTAAAATTGTTGTAAGCATTAACAAAGCGTCAAACACAATATATATATAAAATAAATCTTCATATGCAGGTCATTCCCAGATATTTTCCGGTGAATTTAAACGACTGATTCTTAACTACCCCTGATTCGGAATCCCTTACTAAACTGTATTCTTTTAAAAGATTGCAACCATATTTTCTGCAACAATAATGGTGGTATTTACTTATTTATCCACCAGCGTATACTGGTAACCACGTAACACTCTTACATTTCTTTCATTTCACATTGATTTTCAAGAAGAACTGAGCAGGTTAATATGCACGTCAACTGAACTGATAATATATACATGTGTATAGTTCACCAAAAAACCTTTACCTTTAAGTAAAAAATTAATATATATATTTTAAAGGTATAAACACTAAATTTTAACTTCCACTGCAATTATATAAAAGGGCCAAGTGATGAAGTAGAAATTTCCGATTTAGATAAATGACAAAAATATGGTGGCTGAGTTCTGCCTTTTCGTTTTTTCGCAAAAATATGGCATGTAGCGGTGCAAAAATATGGAAAAATAAAAAGAGGATATTTGTTGATTTCATTTAAAGATCGTTTTTTATTTATGTTATAGAAAAAGCATCCAAGAGTTTTATGCCACTAAATAAAATATGATCTTACACTGAAATCAACTTTTTCTGTTTTCTTTTATGCTTATTTTGTTGATTTATTGGTACTTAAAACTTATTTTTCTAAAAACTCCCTTTTTGGAATACTTAGTACTCCATTTGCTACTCGACTGCCTTTGGGACGTCCCTTATGCACAATCGACGCGCACCGATCACACATGACGTAGATTGTCGTACTTACGCCGGCTTCACGGTGGCGAATATACGACATGTGGCTAGCGGGAATACGATGGATTCTTTATACTTTTCGGTGAAATGCGACGTTTCATAAATGATTAAAAAGCGTATGTTACAACAAGCTTGTATCAAGGTCAAGGTCATACTTAGAGGTTAAAGTTCATACGATTAGCATACGCATGACTATATTCCGTGCCAAAGGGCCATTTAAATATATAATTAGATTTTCAAATAACTTGTCACAAATGTTTACCATATTGAAACGATGTGCAGGGCGCATGTTACATCTAGTATGGTTCAAGGTCAAGGTCAAAGGTCACATGACTACAGTTCGTGTCCGCTCCATATCTGGAGAACCGCTTGAATGATTTTGAAATAACTTGCCACAAATGTTCACCATATCGGAACGATATACATATGGTATATTACAACCAGCTTGGGTCAAGGTCAAAGTCACACTTAGAGGTCATATGACTACATTTTGTTTCCACTCCATATCTTGTAAACCGCTTAAAGGATGAAATAACTTGCAACAAATGTTTACCATATTGAGACGATGTGCAGATTTTATGTTACAACCAACTCGGTCCAAGTCAAGGTCACACTAAGAGGCCAACGGTCAAATGACTTTATAAATACATATATGAATACATTTTGTGTCTGATGTTCACCATAAAAAAATGCCAAAAAAAGTGATTTTTTTATGTATATAAATTTATTTCAAACTTTTTTTTTCTTTAAAGGAATGTCATCTGCGAATTATTATTATATTATATCTCTGCCACGAGCGAGTATTGCTGGATTTCATTCGGAACACCTGGGTCATTTCCCATCGAAAACAACCTCAGATGTATGCCGGTACATCAGTAGAAGTAGGAGTTGTTCGTAAACTTTTAAATATTAGTCTTAATTAATTGAAATTTATTCACGTATGTTTTGTATTACTTATTTGTACTAAGTTTAAAATGGTTGCCATTGAAGTGTATTATTGCATACATAAGATTCACAAGATTAAAGCCATTAAGTTTAACTGTTAAATTAAAATTACTGCGCTGTCTACTTATAATATTAGATTATAAAATGTCAGCAAGCCAGAAATAAACATCGATTTGACGTATGTGACGTCGTCCGCCAAAATGAGTCACTGCCTGAAGGAGAATATAAGTATCCTCCATGGCTGAGAGTGTAAGATAGGTTCATCCCGCAAAACACCCTGCGCTCGGGTCGGGATGAACCTATCTTACACGAGCGGCTATGGTAGATGCTTTTTCTCCCACCTTAGTTAAGCAAAATTGTGTAAAAATGTATTTTTTGCTGGAACTCTTTTGTGCGTAGTGAAAATAAATGCGCATGGATATTTGATAATTCGTGGTTGTCATGGATATGCTCGCAGTGATTCAGGTTATGTTACTAGTCAAATCGGTCTTAAAATAGTTCTGATGAGAGTGGAGCATTATTTCTTGAAATATGCGTGAAAACTTTTTTTACGGTGACATTTGAAGCGAGAAATAGTTAATAAGCATTCTAAATATTGCCACAAGACAAGGTTTCTATGATGCTACAGACGACTGTCTTCAACAAGGGAAGTAATTACAATGTGGCGACCATTTGAAAAGGAGTTCCATACGGGCATTTTATCTTCGCCCGTGGGCACGATAAGAATTTCTAGCATGGTTAAATTATTGGATCTACTTATCTTAGGTGGGAGAAAGTGACGTTTTCAATCTTGCAAGATTTCGTGCCTGATAAGCAGGAGTACATAGCCAGTCTCACACTTTTTCGAAAAGGTTCTTTAATTATATTTCACACATTGATATAAAAAGCTATATCGTTTGGTTAAAAGTTGTTGTTTTTTCACGTAAATACAGGAACAGGAATCATATGAATTTGCATTTATTTGAAGTTCCAAATATGGATGTTTTAATTTCAACCATGCGACATCGCATCGCAACCGGCATATCCGATGAGGATATAATTCAATGACTTCTAAAAAGTTTGCATTTATATAATAAATTGGCAAAATATAATCAAGCAGATAGTGAATCTGATCAAAATCTCAACGATCAGACACGAATACGTAACAAGTATAGTTTATAAAGCGTTCATTAAACTGCGTAGCACTTGTGACATTTCTGCTTGACACACGCATTTGATTATGATGTCTATATGTTTCCGAAATAAAAAAGGACGTGTTTATATCTATCTGAAACGTACGAGCATTTATATTACCAATATATGTTTTCTTTATATTGTTGTTTAATAATATTTTGTTATATGCTACAATTTAAGGCTCTACTTTTCTTAGGAAAGTAGTTCTTTTAGCACGTGTCGTTTCTACTAGACACGAGTAAAGCTGATTTTATGTATCATAGCATAAACTGTGCGGAAAAATAATTTCTGTGAACACAATCCTTTGTAGCATAACATATATCGTATGTAATCAGTGTATAAATATATAGCCATTCTAATTCTGATATTCTACTGCCCTAGTAAACAGAAATTTGACATTTCAGAGGACGATCGACTCTCCGTTCATGTTAAATAAACATATATTCACTAGCGCATCCAAGGGGGCGCTCCCCTACCGCACCCACAACCCACCAAAAAATCGACCAAGTTTACTTTGTATTTCAATATAAGAGAAAAAAAATAATAAGTTACGCCCAAAATGCAAAATGTTCTTGGGGGGACTATCCCCCAAAAACCAACATTTTAAATCAAAAACCGTGAATTGGTTCTGAGGGTGCAAATCAAATGGATACGCCCCTAAGTTACGCCCACTCTAACGTCAAATCCTGGATCCACTCCTGATATTCTCCTTCTATCAATATCAGATAGCTAATGTTACATTTTTCGATGAAATTAGGCTCAGATTGCAAAAGTAATAAATATTTGTTCACAGATGTTACATGTGACCTGATACTATTCATAGTCATTTATCGTCCATAAATAAATGAAACATATATTTGTTCATTGCGAGGTATTTTCTCTACACAGGATGTACATATTGTGTAGTGCATTCTTTTGATGGTACATATATACTATATTTACTTAAACAAAGAAAATGTATGTTAAACGCATGTAGGTAGCATTATCTAACGTTTCGTCCATATATTCATCGGAAACTAAAGCTATTAGTTATTATTACGTTTGTTTGATTGATTGATTGATTGATTGATTGATTGATTGATTGATTGATTGATTGATTGATTGATTGATTGATTGATTGATTGATTGATTGATTGATTGATTGATTGATTGATTAAATGATATATTGATTGATATAGTTCAGAAATAAAGAAGATAACGGAATTAGCCTGAAAAGAGCATCAAAACTTAACGTATACAAACCTCAATTCACGCGCGCCGCGGTCCGAATTTCCGCAGTCCGCATCTAGAAATCTCGCAGTCCGGGCTCCGCAATTCCGCATATCACGTTCCTCTCATCCGTAAACAATCCAGTCCCGAACTCCGCATGTACCCTTAGTAGCCTATCACTAACTAAATGTATAAATATATACGTATATATATGTAAAACTAATGACAGCGTATCACAACCGATGGCCAGCGTTATCGACTTATGCACAAGGTATGACTAACTTATGATAAACCTACGCGCATCGCGCTTGGCGTGTTGCCGACGACGTTTTGTACATAACTGTGACGTTTTGTACTTAAATACAGCGCTGATCTATACAGAACCGCATTCATATACTTATGAAGTCAGCCAGCTATCAACATCAAAATGACATCCAAGAAGTCTACCAGGAGCCGAGGTAGAGGCAAGAAGAAACCATATATACACCTTCCTTCTCACCATCATCCGCACCATCATCGTCCAAAGCCGCCGATTTACCTGCTCATGATGCGCATGTTTTGCGGCCGCTTCTTGTCAACACGCTCTCCCTCTCTTCCTGCCGGTGACGGTTTCCTTGCCTTCCGTACATCTTTTGTTGAAGCGGATGAGGAAGAGGAGCTCGTGATTTAGTTCCTCCAAGACAATCTGGAGATGACGGACTATAAAAGGAGTGACGAGAAAGACAAGGTATGGAAGTAGAAACCTTTATAGTTGTAGGACATGGACTCAGTCTTTGGAGGACATCGACAGGCAATATGTTTCCGTTCTAGTGCTCCACATGTATGAGGGAAGTTCCACTTTTCATAGAACTTGTCAGCAATTGCACGCCATCCACAAGGAGTGATGGAGCAAAATCATCACCTCGTCCTTTTATTCATCAATGATGGCTTTTCAGATTGTGACGGGACCCTAAAACCGAATTTTATACTTGCTTCAAGAGGGTATGTGACGCATAGTCGGGACAGGCCTCATGCTAGACCCCATGTGCTCCCTGTACGAGTTGGGGGTTTTGCTTGGTTATCCTGGACCTTTGGCTAGCTCGTCTAAGATCTCGGTTGACCCCCCCCCCCCCATTCAGCTCTTGATAGATGCTTGGTACTCGTTTCGGAGTTCCACCAGGAGCTGGCCGTACAGGCCAAACTACCGTCGCCTTTAGATCCATGGTCTGACTCAGACTTTCTGTCGTCGTTGGCCTCTTCTCCTCTTCCTCATCCTATTGGCACGTATCTGGTGAAATGCTAAATCAGTAATGTCTTACTGATGATGGAGAACGACTAGTTGTTATTGTTGTGGAAGCCCGTCAGCATCCTCAAGTTGTACGGTGGAAACACGTTCAATAAGTTACTCCTTCTTCAGAAAACCGTCTTATACGTCTGAATACATTATTATGCGTTGCAGATACGTCAGATATAGGTTAGGAGTAAGTTATTTATAGGTTATCAATAAGTTAGCTGTACAGTACATATTCGTGCCAACGTATCTTGACGTATGAGAAACCTACCTCTAGCTCTACCGTATTTAACGTAAGTCTAGCGTATGTCTAACGCATGTTCAACGTACGTCTAACGTATGCCTATCGTATGCCTATCGTATCTCTAGCGTATGTCTAACAAACGAAGAGGACGTTCGCATACGCCAATTTTTTTGTGCATGTACAATGAAATATTTTGGCCTATACGTTAAACAACGTATGCCAGCTTATACCAGCGTGCCTTTAACGTATACGACTTATACCAAACCTACCACTAACTTATGTCAACGTTTACCAGCATATTGGTTAAAAAATCTCATATCATGCGTCGGCATAAGTTACTGTTATACGTTATGGTGTGAATGCGCCATAATTTATCAATAACCGCTTGTTCGTTCAATCGTTGTAACAGTAGGATTTTAGTCATCAAAGCTTCATTCTTTTCTGAAAAAAGATGATATTGGAGCGAGCGAGCGAAATGAAAGAAATATTTAAAATACCTATGGTAATTAAACATTTAGATACATAATATCGATAAATTTCATTTTTATTAATCCATGTATCTTAAATCTTCTGGCCATTGTCACGGACCTTTAAACCGTTGGTCCGTGCCTTTGTTTATTATTTTAACCTATATTTGTCGACAATGCCACAATACTTATTTATACGCAGAAGCTTTCATTGATTTCCTTTACATATACAGCTTATAATCGTCTGGCCTCTGCTGTTTGTGTGCGACATTTTATATACGACAATTAGTTTATATATAAACGTACATTTGTTTGCATAAAATGGTGTAAAAGTCCCTTTTTTCAAGTATTTTACATCTTCCAGAGAAGACTTCCGCTGTGCCATGAATAGTTCGCTCTTTCTGGATTTTATCGTGTTGATTTCCTGCATCATTGAACTTGCGGAGAGCAAGAATGTCCTTATACTGCTAGGTAGGTAAATTAAGCATTATTATTTAAAAATACAGATCGGTGTGATTTTATGTTTTCTGTGTAGATGGGGACGATATTTAATTTATTTCTTCGTTGGGAATCGGAACCACAGTCTTCATGCTTAGGTGTCATGGTTTACAGTTTTACAGGCATTCCTCGAAATGTCCACCTCATTGAGGCGACCAAGCCTCCTCACTCAAAGGTCAAGGTCACACTAAGAAAGATTGTTCGACAGATACGCGCATTGCTCTCAACGCGGGGGCGTTCGAAACTTATTTCCACCAATATACCAATCTACTGTTGGCGAACAAGGTTCCTAAATCAAAGGTCAAGGTTTTGATTATGTTAGTTTTAAGAAGTAAATGGGTCGCATTTTCTGGCGTTATGCGCTATCGTCTACTGTGAAGCCGTTGTGATTTAAGTCTTATTAATCGAGTTGTTGTCTTATTACAGTAAGCATGACTTTGAATACTTTTTATACGGATTTGTTACATTATTTATATTTGCATTATGAAAAGTGTAAAACTATTTCGACTTGTGATTGACGATTGTATAATTTCGGAAAAGTTCATACAGTAAAAACTCGCTATGTCGAATACGTTGCGACCTAGGAAAATAGGAGATAACGAAGATTCGACTTATCCGAAATACAAAATATAACGTTCATGTATGTACTTTTTATCCAGGAGATGACGTGGGCTTCCAGTTTGGCGCCTACGGAAACCGGAAAATCAAATCTCCGAACGTGGACGCCCTAGCCGCACGGAGCCTCGTTTTCAACAACGGGTTCACTTCCGTCAGTAGCTGTTCCCCGAGCCGGTAAACTACATGTTTATAGCAAGAACTTAATTACTAGCTGTGATTTGACTAGTGTGAACGATTTGCCTTCACTTTAAACGATTTAAAACAAGGCCACTAATTGGCTGTCGGAAAAGTCGTCAGAAAGAGGCGTTTTATTGGTCGTCCTCAGATCCTGATGCAGAGCGTATTTTGAGGATATGATTTTAATCATATTATAACTAACTGCTGCAATAATTGAGTTCTATCTCTGAGTTAATTTCTATATGTTAATAAGAAAAAAGAGTCCTTATTTTAAAAGTATACTGTTAGATTAATACTATGTTATCATATCGCCAATGTTTAAGTCTTTGTGTATACGTGTACTGCAAAGGGGGTATCGGTCTCATTCAGTGACATAGTGTGAAGTTCATGAAGCATTTAACATTAAATTGAATGTGTTGATAAGAAGATAGTATTTATGGAAAATATTCACATACTTCCATTATCAAAAAGACCTACTCATGTATATGGCCGCATAGTTCATTACGCATAGAGGCCGCATAGTTCATTACGCATAGAGGCCGCATAGTTCATTACGCATAGAGACCGCATACATAGTTCATTACGCATAGAGGCCGCATAGTTCATTAAGCATAGAGGCCGCGTAATGAACAGGCCGCATAGTTCATTAAGCATAGAGTCCGCATAGTTCATTACGCATAGAGGCCGCATAGTTCATTAAGCATAGAGGCCGCGTAATGAAAAGGCCGCATAGTTCATTACGCATAGAGGCCGCATAGTTCATTACGCATAGAGACCGGATAGTTCATTACGCATAGAGGCCGCGTAATGAACAGGCCGCATAGTTCATTACGCATAAAGGCCGCATAGTTCATTACGCATAGAGACCGGATAGTTCATTACGCATGGAGACCGCATTGTTCATTACGCATAGATGCTACAAAGTTCATCATAAATAGAAACCGCATAGTTCACTACTCACAGAGACCGCATAGTTCATTACACATAGAGGCCGCCTAGTTCATTACGCGTTGAGACCGCATAGTTCATTACACATACTTCGTACTTCACAGAATTGTTAACATTTGCCAAAAATGAGCACTATAACTTGTGTTCTTCAGAAAACAAGGATCTTTTTGTTGTAAAACCTAGAACAAACTATATCAAAAATACATTTGCCTATAAAGCGATGAAAATTTGGAATAATCTTCCTACATACATAAAATGTCAAGATAAGCTACCAGCCTTTAAACATGCATTAAAAGGCTACTTATTGGCAAAATAATTTTATCACATGAACAAAAAATCTTGACACTTTATTTAAATCACATTATAATAAATAGTTCATTGTTTACATGAATTGTGTTAATGTACGTATATGACATTCTTGCAACAACTTGTAATGGATACTACCAAATATGTAAATATATTGATTGAATGTGGTTTTACTGAATATATCTACATTATTTACAGTATGAAATTATTGCAATTTATAATCATCATATTAAACTGAGTTGTGTTTGTCGAAGAAATGTATGATAGTGATAGTGTGAATGTATGTTTTGTATGTTGCTTAATATGTATAGTACATGTGTTTTTGTAATACTTTTTGTGTGAAGGCCATGCTGGAAATAAGTAGTATGTCTGTAATGATTGTACACTTAGTATGTAACCTTCGTTAAATAAAGTTGTTATTATTATTATTATTATAGAGGCCGCATAGTTCATTACGCATAGAGGCCGCCTAGTTCATTACGCGTTGAGGCCGCCTAGTTCATTACGCGTTGAGACCGCATAGTTCACTACGCATAGAGGCCGCCTAGTTCATTACGCGTTGAGGCCGCCTAGTTCATTACGCGTTGAGACCGCATAGTTCACTACGCATAGAGGCCGCCTAGTTCATTACGCGTTGAGGCCGCCTAGTTCATTACGCGTTGAGACCGCATAGTTCACTACGCATAGAGGCCGCCTAGTTCATTACGCGTTGAGACCGCATAGTTCATCAAGCATAGAGGCCGCCTAGTTCATTACGCGTTGAGACCGCATAGTTCATCAAGCATAGAGGCCGCCTAGTTCATTACGCGTTGAGACCGCATAGTTCATCAAGCATAGAGGCCGCATAGTTCATTACGCATAGAGGCCGCATAGTTCATTACGCATAGAGACCGCATACATAGGTCATTACTCATAGAGACCGCATAGTTCATCAAGCATAGAGGCCGCCTAGTTCATTACGCGTTGAGACCGCATAGTTCATCAAGCATAGAGGCCGCATAGTTCATTACGCACAGAGACCGCATAGTTCATTACACATAGAGGCCGCCTAGTTCATTACGCGTTGAGACCGCATAGTTCATCAAGCATAGAGGCCGCATAGTTCATCAAGCATAGAGGCCGCCTAGTTCATTACGCGTTGAGACCGCATAGTTCATCAAGCATAGAGGCCGCCTAGTTCATTACGCGTTGAGACCACATAGTTCATCAAGCATAGAGGCCGCCTAGTTCATTACGCGTTGAGACCGCATAGTTCATCAAGCATAGAAACCGCCTAGTTCATTACGCGTTGAGACCGCATAGTTCATCAAGCATAGAGGCCGCCTAGTTCATTACGCGTTGAGACCGCATAGTTCTTTATGCATAGAGACCGCATACATAGGTCATTACTCATAGAGACCGCATAGTTCATTACTCATAGAGACCGCATAGTTCATTACTCATAGAGACCGCATAGTTCATAACTCATAGAGACCGCATAGTTCATTACTCATAGAGACCGCATTGTTCATTACTCATAGAGACCGCATTGTTCATTACTCATAGAGACCGCATTGTTCATTACTCATAGAGACCGCATAGTTCATTACTCATAGAGACCGCATAGTTCATTACTCATAGAGACCGCATAGTTCATTACTCATAGAGACCGCATAGTTCATTACTCATAGAGACCGCATTGTTCATTACTCATAGAGACCGCATAGTTCATTCACATAGAGACCGCATAATTCATTACCAATTTTACGTTATTAATGTTGGCGCTACAAAGCTTACAGTAACGTACGGAGTTACACCATTTAAAATTACTTTAAATTAACCATCAGAAGCCGCCATTATGTTCACGTGAAACCATTGAAATCTCCCCTATAGCTATATATAATATACTGTAACATATAGAATCATAATATATAGTATATGTATGACACATGTATAATACAAATATGTATATTTTTCTAACATATACATTATCACAGGTCGGTGGTGTTGACGGGACTTCCAGTTCACCAGAACGGCATGTACGGCCTTCACCACAGCGTCCATCACTTCAATTCATTTGATAACGTCATGAGCCTTCCTGTCATTCTCGGCAAAAACAACATCCGCACAGGTAAAGAGGTTAATGGGTTGGTATATGTAGTTAGGATGTTTGCCTCTCGACTCACCCTTCAACTCTCGGGTTAGAATGGTCTAGTGGTATAGTTGCCCGCCTCTTTACAAAGGAATTATTCGAAACTCGCCAAAGTCCCTCACCCCACCCCCATGCAAACTGGTTTCTACCAAAGAAAGGGACTCGGGAGTGTTTCATACATGTTTTGAAAAGCAAGTTGGACCTGACTACGTCTGTGATATGTTTCAGCTGTGATAAGTTTCAGGTTTTTTGACATGAAGCACATTGGATCCGACTACTTATGTGATATGTTTCAGGTAATTTTGACATGAAGCACATCAGATCCGCGACTACTTGTGTGATATGTTTCAGGTATTTTTGACATGAAGCACATCAGATCCGCGACTACTTGTGTGATATGTTTCAGGTATTTTTGACATGAAGCACATCAGATCCGCGACTACTTGTGTGATATGTTTCAGGTATTTTTGACATGAAGCACATCGGATCCGCGACTACTTGTGTGATATGTTTCAGGTATTTTTGACATGAAGCACATTAGATCCGCGACTACTTGTGTGATATGTTTCAGGTATTTTTGACATGAAGCACATAAGATCCGCGACTACTTGTGTGATATGTTTCAGGTATTTTTGACATGAAGCACATCGGATCCGCGACTACTTGTGTGATATGTTTCAGGTATTTTTGACATGAAGCACATTAGATCCGCGACTACTTGTGTGATATGTTTCAGGTATTTTTGACATGAAGCACATCAGATCCGCGACTACTTGTGTGATATGTTTCAGGTATTTTTGACATGAAGCACATCGGATCCGCGACTACTTGTGTGATATGTTTCAGGTAGTATTGGCATGAAGCACGTCGGATCCGACTACTTGTGTGATATGTTTCAGGTAGTAATGGCATGAAGCACGTCGGATCCGACTACTTGTGTGATATGTTTCAGGTAGTATTGGCATGAAGCACGTCGGATCCGACTACTTGTGTGATATGTTTCAGGTAGTATTGGCATGAAGCACGTCGGATCCGACTACTTGTGTGATATGTTTCAGGTAGTAATGGCATGAAGCACGTCGGATCCGACTATTTGTGTGATATGTTTCAGGTAGTAATGGCATGAAGCACGTCGGATCCGACTACTTGTGTGATATGTTTCAGGTAGTAATGGCATGAAGCACGTCGGATCCGACTACTTGTGTGATATGTTTCAGGTAGTAATGGCATGAAGCACGTCGGATCCGACTACTTGTGTGATATGTTTCAGGTAGCAATGGCATGAAGCATGTCGGATCCGACTACTTGGGTGATATGTATCAGGTATTATTGGCATGAAGCACGTTCGATCCGACTACTTGTGTGATATGTTTCAGGTAGTAATGGCATGAAGCACGTTCAATCCGACTACTTGTGTGATATGTTTCAGGTAGTAATGGCATGAGGCACGTCGGATCCGACTACTTGTGTGATATGTTTCAGGTAGTAATGGCATGAAGCACGTCGGATCCGACTACTTGTGTGATATGTTTCAGGTAGTAATGGCATGAAGCACGTTCGATCCGACTACTTGTGTGATATGTTTCAGGTAGTAATGGCATGAAGCACGTCGGATCCGACTACTTGGGTGATATGTTTCAGGTATTATTGGCATGAAGCACGTTCGATCCGACTACTTGTGTGATGTCTTTCAGGTGTTATTGGCATGAAGAACGTCCGACCCGACTACTTGTGTGATGTCTTTCAGGTGTTATTGGCATGAAGAACGTCGGACCCGACGACTTGTGTGATGTGTTTCAGGTGTTATTGGCATGAAGCACGTCGGACCCGACTACTTGTTTGATGTGTTTCAGGTGTTATTGGCATGAAGAACGTCGGACCCGACTACTTGTGTGATGTGTTTCAGGTGTTATTGGCATGAAGAACGTCGGACCCGACTACTTGTGTGATATGTTTCAGGTAGTATTGGCATGAAGCACGTCGGATCCGACGACTTGTGTGATGTCTTTCAGGTAGTATTGGCATGAAACACGTTCGATCCGACTACTTGTGTGATATGTTTCAGGTAGTATTGGCATGAAGCACGTCGGATCCGACGACTTGTGTGATGTCTTTCAGGTGTTATTGGCATGAAGAACGTCGGACCCGACTACTTGTGTGATGTCTTTCAGGTGTTATTGGCATGAAGAACGTCGGACCCGACGACTTGTGTGATGTGTTTCAGGTATTATTGGCATGAAGAACGTCGGACCCGACGACTTGTGTGATATGTTTCAGGTATTATTGGCATGTAGAACGTCGGACCCGACTACTTGTGTGATGTGTTTCATGTGTTATTAGCTGAAGCACGTTCGATCCGACTACTTGTGTGATATGTTTCAGGTAGTATTGGCATGAAGCACGTCGGATCGGACTACTTGTGTGATATATTTCAGGTGTTATTGGCATGAAGCACGTCGGACCCGACTACTTGTATGATGTGTTTCAGGTGTTATTGGCATGAAGCACGTCGGATCCGACGACTTGTGTGATGTGTTTCAGGTATTATTGGCTTGAAGAACGTCGGACCCGACTACTTGTGTGATGTGTTTCAGGTATTATTGGCATGAAGAACGTCGGACCCGACTACTTGTGTGATGTGTTTTAGGTATTATTGGCATGAAGAACGTCGGATCCGACCACTTGTGTGATTTATTTCAGGTGTTATTTGCGATAAACAGGTTGAAACAGACTACATATGTATTTGCTTCTGGTTTATTGGCAAGAATCACATTGAACCCGACTTTTTGTGAAGTATATTGTATGTATTATTGCAGAAATCATGTTAGAACCGAAGCTTTTTAGTTTACGCAGTTTTGAAAGGAGGCATTAAGGCGATTGACAACGTGTCACATACCATACCATATGTTCCAGGAAGTTTTTGCAAGAATAATGTTTGATGCCGTATAGTATGATAAATCGACATTAGACCCTACACATGGCCTATTGTTTAAAACGTTGTTCCAGCCTACAACGCTATTAACTGGATCATTGTTAACTTTCAAATCGTTAATACTCTCAAACTTTTACGGACACACGTGATCTGCGATACTTTACACAAACAGTGAGACAACTGATTAAGCTATGCATGCTTTACTTAAATATATGAGCACATGATCATTTATCAATGCATGTCGCAAACCCAGCTTTGCCTGCGATGTGGTGTTGGTAACGACAACCGATAAGGCCCTATGTGGAATACCAGGGAAAATACTGATCACAAAATATTTCACCTCTTAAACTTTAACAACGTTTTGAACAATCGGGCCAAATGTATGATATGTTAAAGCTTCACTCGCACAGATATATTGTTTTGACTTTTGTTTTAGATTTTGTCTCACACTCAACAGATTTTGGTATAACTGCCCTCAATGCACTGCTTGGCTATAAGATAACTCACAATAGAACAGATCTCAATTGTTTTGTAAAACTGCCGTAATAAAATCATTTTTATTAAGCGTTAGTAACGCTTTTAGCCATAAAACATCAATTTTCGAATGTAAATATGAAAACAAAACAGCGATCTGATCTTTTTGTCAGCAGTCTTGTATCATTGGTTTCAAGATATTTATGCAAAAATTGGCTAATTCCAAGACATTTTTTTAAAAAAAAGTTGTAATGGCGGTCAATCTGTGAGAGTGCAGCTTTAAATCATCAATGACACAACTGTTTAAATTTAGGTGTTGTGGTCTTATTGGCAATTTGATATATTTTCAGGAATTATCGGCAAGAAGCACCTAGGGCCCGACTCCGTTTACAAGTTCGACTATGAAGTCACGGGAGAACACTATCCGTTATTACAAGTTGGTCGCAATATCACTTGCATGAAACATTACGTGCGCGAGTTCCTTAATCAGTCTAGGAATGACTCGAGGTGGGTTTACTCTTTTTAAAAAGACTTTCTTGTTATTCTTTAAAAGTTAAAACAGAAAAGAATTTATTAAAAAAAGAAATTTGCATAACTAACTCCATCGTCGGTACTCAGGCCACGATACACAATTCAGATATACATGGCCACTAAACACCAGCTCCATCTGTCCACTTACCGGTGGTGCAAAGCTCCTGGCACTACCACAGTTTGGGCACCACAGTTCGCACAATGTTAAAAGGAAATCGTAGCCGACCAGCAGTAAAGGTGTTCTTACAAGGTTCCACATTCTCCGCTCTTCGGAATACTCGTACGTCCTTACTTATTTTTTATACAATAATCAAATCATACTCACGTGTGTAGAAGTAAACACAAGGCACAGCTGTACCATGTAATTGTCGACAGCTCATTTTCCGTTTGCTCCACCGATAACTAGTGGAGCTTGCGTTTAGTGGCCATGTATATCGGAACTGTGTTTCTTGGCATGATTACCGACAATGGAGTAAGTTATGGCGGCATTTTTGTGACCATGGATATAACCATGCACTGTGAAGTAGTACAGAAATAGGAGAGCGTACTCGAGTACCGTGGATGCCCGACAATTAAGTATTCAATGATACAAAGCAACTACGAAATACTCCACAAAATGTTATTCGTTTGAAAGGTGATGAAGGTATTAGCAATGATAATACGCGTATGGTCAATAAGTATCTTCACTCTATTTGAACATATGTCTAGAGTTGTGCCCCTTGGAACGTGGAGGAAATAAACAGACGAGCTTCGTCCTTCATATGCGATGCTCTTGCATTTGTGTTGGGTTATATCGTTGACATTTCATTATTGTTTCTGTCTGCAGGCCATTCCTGTTGTATATCGGTATTTTTGACATTCACCGTTGCGCAACGGGCGGGAAACTGGGGGACTTTTGTGACAAGTTCGGGGACGGCATGACGCCCGGAACTGGCGTCATCCCCGACTGGAAACCAGAAGTGTACCGACCGGAGGACGTGGAGATTCCGTACTTTTTGCCTGACACGCCGGCGACGCGGGGAGACCTGGTGAACATGTATAAAACGTACAGCCGGTTTGACCAAGGTATACATGCACCAGTAGACCAGTGGTGTGTGGCCGGGGTCTTAAAGATGTCAAAGTGAATATTAAATGGCAATATGGCAGAGAAATAATGCATAGATTATACCAAAAGTACTGTATAAAAAGGTCCACAAAACGCTCATTGATTTGTTTACATCTAATTTAGGGGGTTCATGGTGAATGGGGGGCGTGTGCCCTCGAGGTTAGCCCCTACAGTGTGTCAATATAATGTCATATCCTGGATCATGGCATACATACATGCATACATACATACATGCTTATATTCACTGAATAATATAATTATAGATAGAGGATAAGTTTTTGTTTCAGTATAAGATCGTAATTTATATCACCGAGTGAGCACATCCACGAGTGTAATAGTCACTTTTGGGGTTCACCACGTGAAACAAATTGTGATCTTAAACTGAAATAAACAAACAAAATTAAAGATATAAAATATAGTACGATCTTACATTGAAATAAACATTTTTCTTACTATATGCATAAAAAGGATATTAAACGGCATGTAAGTGCATTTTTTTCAAAGGATCGCTTCTAATTGTATCCGAACGTAACGTCATTTCGGAAGTGACGTCGGTGAAATTGTGTCCTTACCCTGTAGGTGCTGGGTTTGATTTGGACGAACGGGCTAAAGTTTCAAATCAGTAAAAATATCAAATTATTATGCCCCCCTTCGAAGAAGAGGGGTATATTGCTTTGCACAGGCATGTCGGTATGTCGGTCGGTCGGTCGGTCGGTCGGTCGGTCGGTCGGTCGGTCCGTCGGTAGACCAAAGCTTGTCCGAGTGATAACTCAACAATTCCTGGACGTATGGTCATCAAACTTGACATGAAGGTTGGGCCTGACCAGTAGATGACTCCTCTTGACTTTGGGGGTCTATTGATTTTAGGGCTCATCGGGTCAAAGGTGAAGGTCACAGTGACCTTTAATGATAAAATAATTTTAAGCTTGTCCGAGTGATAACTCAACCATGCCTAGACCTATGGTCATCAAACTTGATATGGAAGTTGGGCCTGACCATTAGATGACCCCTATTGTTTTTGGGGGTCATCGGGCCAAAGGTCAAGGTCTCAGTGACCTTGAATGGTAAAAGGATGTCCATGTGATAACTCGACAATGCCTGCACCCTTGGCCCTCATTCTTGACTTGGAGGTTGGGCCTGACCAGTAGCTGACCCCTATTGTTTTTGGGGCTCATCGGGTCAAAGATCAAGATCATAGTGACATTGAATGGTAAAAGGTTGTCCGAGTGATAACGCAACAATGCCTGCACCCATGGCCCTCCTAATTGACTTGGAGGTTGGGCCTGACCAGTAGATGAACCCTATTGTTTTGGGGGGTCATCGGGCCAAAGGTCAAGGTCACAGTGACCTTGAATGGTAAAAAGTTGTCCATGTGATAACTCGACAATGCCTACACCCATGGCCCTCAAACTTGACTTGGAGGTTGGGCCTGACCAGTAGATGACCCCTATTGTTTTGGGGGGTCATCGGGCCAAAGGTCAAGGTTACAGTGACCTTGAATGGTTAAAGGTTGTTCGTGTCATTACTTGACAATGCCTGCACCTATGGCCCTCAAACTTGACTTGGAGGTTGGGCCTGACCAGTAGATGACCCCTATTGTTTTTGGGTAATCGGGTCAAAGGTCAAGGTCACAAAGACCTTGAATGGTAAAAGGTTGTCTGAGTGATAACTCGACAATGCCTGCACCCATGGCCATTAAACTTGAATTGGAGGTTGGGCCTGACCAGTAAATGGCCCATATTGATTTTAGGGGTCATTGGGCCAAAGGTCAAGGTAACAGTGACTTTGAACGATAAAAGTTTGCCCGAGTGATAACTCAACAATGCCTGCGCCCTTGGCCCTCAATCTTGACTTGGAGGTTGGGCCTGACCAGTAGATGACCCCTATTGATTTAAGGGGTCGGAGGTCAAGGTCACAGTGACCTTGAAAGCAAACTCGACAATTCCTGGACCTATGGTCATCAAACTTGACATGAAGGTTGGGCCTGACAAGTAGATGACTCCTCTTGACTTTGGGGGTCATCAGGCCAAGGTCAAGGTCACAGTAACCTTTAACGCAAATCTTTTCCCAGTGATCTCTCAACAATGCCTGAATCTATGATCATCAAACTTGACATGTAAGTTAGGCCTGACCAGGAGATGACCCTTATTGATTTTAGGAGTCATTGGGTCAAAGGTCAGGTTCACAGTGACCTTGAATGCGATAATTGGACAATGCCTGCACCCATGGCCCTCAAACTTGACTTGGAGTTGTGTCTGACCTGTAGATGACCCCTTATGATTTAAGGGGTCATTGGATCAAAGGTCAAGGTTACAGTGACCTTGAACGAAAAATGCTTGTCTGTGTGATAACTAAGTCAATGCCTGCACCCATGGCCCTCAAACTTAACATTTAGATTTTTGGTGACCAGCTGATGACTACTATGGATTTTGAGATCATAAAGTCAAAGGTCATGGTCATAACACACTCTATCCTCAAACTTTGAATGGTCATAATCTTAAAACTGCCTCAACGGCATACAATGTTAGCGACAAATCAGCTGTCATTTCGGTCCATGCATATTTCATTCAATTGTCCATATAATCCTGACAACATGGCGCTCAGGGGGGGCATAATGTTTGACAAACATCTCTTGTTATTTTCGCTGTTTAAAGCTGTGAGATATCAATTTTATTTCACTGATAAATCTCTATAAACCACTGGAAAGCATAAAATAAACTGACTCGCCAATGATTTATCGCATTTCTGCCGTAATGTTGTAACTACATGTACAATCATGTAGTAATTGAAGTTTGATCGTATTTTTCAAAAATATTGAGCACCTCTTCGCCTGTACTTCTTTTAGCCACATCCATTTAGATCTTTATTGTACTTGAAAGTACTTAGAAGAATGTAAGTTTTGTTAAAGATCACCACTTGAAAAAACCGAACGTGGGTCCTCAACTCACTATTGATTCCAGGGCGCCCCATCCCCATTTTTATTGTTAAAACACGTACAAACAAAACACACTTGAAGTGAATTTAATGTTAACACGATTTGAGATATAAATTGGTGGGTGCACGGTCCAACTTGCATTCTCTCTAGCGTTCAACCACGGACTCGCCCCTGCAGTTGAAAGGTCAAGGCCACGTGACGTATGTCACGTTTTAGTTATGGGGAGGTAACTCGTGTTTGATAAAAGAAATATTTTTCTCCCACCTCAGATAAGTAGATCCAATAATTTAACCATGCTAGAAATTCTTTTCTCCCACCTCAGATAAGAAGATCCAATAATTTAACCATGCTAGATATTCTTATCTTGCCCACGGGCGAAGATAAAATGCCCGTATGGAACTTCTTTTTAACGGTCACCACATTATAATTACCTGCCTTGTTAAAGACTGTCGTCAGTTGCATCAAGGAAATCTTGTCTTATGGTAATATTTAGAACGCTAACTAAGTATTTCTCGCTTCAAATGTCACCATAAAACAGTTGTCACGCACCATTCAAGAAATAATGCTTCATTCTCCTTAGAACTATTTAAAAAGACCGATTTGACTATTAACATTAACACGATCACTGCGCGCATATCCATGACAACCACGTGCTATCGCATATCCTTACGCAATTATTTTCAATAAGCACAAAAGAGTTCCAGCAAAGAATACATTTTTACTTATTTTTGTTTAACTGAGGTGGGAGAAAAAGCACCTACCATAGCCGCTCATGTAAGATAGGTTCATCCCGACCCGAGCGTAGGGTGTTTTGCGGAAACTCGGTAAACCTCGTTTCCGCAAAACACCCTACGCTCGGGTCGGGATGAACCTATCTTACACTCTCTGCCATGGAAGATACTTATAATCTTGCCCACGGGCGAAGGTAAAATGCCCGTATTGAACTCCTTTTTAATGGTCGTCACATTGTAATTACCTCCCTTGTTAAAGACTGTAGTCTGTAGCATCATGGGAACCTTGTTTTGTGGCAATATTTAGAACGCTAAATAATTATTTCTCGCTTCAAATGTCACCATAAAACAGTTTTCACGCACCTATCAATAATGTTTCACTTTCCTTAGAACTATTTAAATGCCGATTTGACTATTAACATAACCGGAATCACTGCGCGCATATCCATGACAACCACGAATTATCGCATATCCATACGCAATTATTTTCACTAAGCACAAAAGAGTTCCAGCAAAAAATACATTTTTACTTAATTTTGTTTAACTAAGGTGGGAGAAAAAGTATCTACCATAGCCGCTCGTGTAAGATAGGTTCATCCCGACTCTCGCGCAGGGTGTTTTGCGGAAACTCGGTAAACCTCGTTTCCGCAAAACACCCTATGCTCGGGTCGGAATAAACCTATCTTACACTCTCTGCCATGGAAGATACTTATGATCTGCACATTTCAGATTGCAGAATATGGCTTATATTTTCAACTCGGCAAAAAGTATCCATTCATTAGATATCTTATCACGCCTTCATGGACGTCATAATTGGGTTTGCCTTTTCAGCTCAAGACAGGAATTGTAAAATTATACATCACTTGGAACATATACTTTATTCTTGTCGTCTTTCAGGAATCGGACTGTTTATGAAGGAACTCGAGAACGCGGGTTTTGCAGATGACACTCTCGTGCTGTTTACGTCCGACAACGGGATTCCATTTCCGCTCGCCAAGACGAACCTATATGATCCTGGACAGGGAGAACCGTTCATGATTTCCTCGCCGTACCACCGCGATACCTGGGGAAAGGTCTCGAACTTTGAATTTTAGAAAATGTACAATGGGCAGGATGTATGGCAATATCTCCGCCATTTTTGCATAGCCGGACAAAACCTCCCACCATTTTTGCACCCCCATCCTTCGATCTAAACTGTTATTTATGTTATGAACTAATGGGTCGATTGTTCAGAGGTACGTTAAAATTAAATGCAAACGTGAAACAGCCGATGATATCCTCATATTTAAATGAAACAAGTAATGCACCAGTCAATTGTAACCACGCCCCCAGGTCCGGGGAATAGCGGGGACTTTGACTTACGGTCGAGCGAAGCCGGGTACAATCCCCGCCCTGCGGAGACGAACTGCTGGTAAAATCCCCGCCAAATACTCCCACTCCAAAGGGACCCTAGGTAAGGCCCATTCCCCGCTATTTTGGCGCGAAGACAAAACCCCCGCATGCACCCGGCACTCCGGGGCCACCTGGAAGGTAAAAACACGGCACATTTCCCCAGCTATCCACGGTATACCCCCGGACCGGGGGGGGGGGGGGGGCGTGTTACAATTGACTGGTGCATAACGCTGAAACAGTTGTTACAAATATAGTTAGAAATACACTAGATCACAAGTATATCTATTAAACTTCCAGAGCAGAAAATATTTAAAAGTAAACATTGTCAATGATTAACATCGTTTTTAACATAGACAACGTTTTGAAAAATTGGCCAAATATGTTATATTGTAACAATTTATAGCAATTTATTTCCGAAATACTAGTATGCAAGAAAAGTGGAATATCCGTGGAGTACTGTGTCCGCCAATGCAAAAATTGGATTGCCCGGTCAGTCCTCTTGAAGAGACGTACAGGTTATACTTTAATGTTCATTTCCTTTTGGTAAATTTACGCGAACACATTTGCAGGGAGTTACGGCGACCGCAGAAGTAAGTTCGTTCATAAAGTAAGACGTCACTTCCCAATAATCCATTTAAAGCTGCACTCTCACAGATTGAACGTTTTGACAACTTTTTTTATTTTTTGTCTTGGAACGAGCTATTTTTTGCGAAAATCCATGGAAACCAGTTAAATTAGGCTGCTGACAAAAATTAGATCACAGATATTTGTATTTAAGTTCAAAAAATGATGTTTAAGGCATTTTTCTTAAAACGTACGGTTTAAGACATAAAACATTTATTTTCGAACGGAAATATAAAAAACTACGATCTGATTGTTTGTCATTAATCTTATGTCATTGGTTTAAAGATATTTACGCAAAAATTTGCTCTTTCCAAAACCAAAAAAGTTGTAAAAATGGTTAATCTGTGAGGGTACAGGAAAATCATTGCACAGATTTGCCTGTTAAAAAATACACTTTTGAATTACATCTAGCTATGTAGACTCAATAAAAAATCATGAAACAAGATGAGCGTTGTAATTGTATTTGTATTTGGGTGAAAGCATCTTAGAACTTGTTTGACTAATCAGGCAGATTTGTTATTGCTTTCCCACCGTTTAGTGACCCCATCGTAATAATTCGGCCACTTCCGGCAAGCTTCGAGATAGTCAATTATGTTGGATAATGGCCGAGGTGTTCCGATTAGATGGCGACTCTGTTGATAATTGTTGCGTTCCCATTCGAGTCTGTTTCGTGGCTTATTGTCACTGGTTTCCTTCATGAGCGCCACCTACGAGGCGCCCCAGCTGTGGATTGAACCAATGGAGAACCTCCTCTTCGACTAGGGGCAATTATATTTTAAAATCGAAGAACCGAGTCTTACTCGCATTCTTACTGCATAGTAGTATATGCATTATTTTATTACCTAATCAGTAAACAATTTATGTTTCAGCGGACGGACGCCATGGCCAGCACAATGGACATCCTTCCGACTGTTCTAGACTGGTTCCAGGTTCCGTTCCCAAAATACAAGCTAAATGGCCTGCAAGTCAGCATCACGGGGAAATACCTTTTAAGGGCATTGACCCCAAACCCGCCACCAGCGTTTGATCACGTTTTCAGCAGCCACATATTTCATGAAGCGACAATGAACTATCCTATGCGGGTAATGAGGACGAAGAATATGAAACTCATTCATAATTTGAATTTCCTAGCACCGTATCCATTGGCAACAGATTTGTACCTAAATCCGACATTTTTAGACATTCTAAATAGAACCGAGTCAGGCAGGCCGTTGCCATGGATAACAACGTTAGAAAAATATTACTATCGAGACGAGTGGCAACTGTTCAATTTGACCTCTGATCCGCACGAGCAGAAGAACCTAGTGGGGTCGTCCGCGTATTATGACGTCATGAAGACGATGATGACGTCACTGGAGAAATGGTTGGAGGTTACCGGAGATCCGTGGAGATGCCTTCCGGGGTCGGTGCTAGAGGGGAATTCCTGCGACTCCATGTATAATAACGTTAACAGTGGCTTTATGTTTGGATAAAAACTATTCTGAACAAATCATTTTTTTTATCAGCTTTCGTGTACATGTATGTGTATTATAAGGGCCTCTTATGAATGATAGTACCACAAAACGTATATTGTGAGATGAAGATTAAAGATAATCCGTTTTAAGCATATTCAGTGGAGAGTCTGGCTTGCAATTTCAAATAAACTACGCTAAGCTTTGGCATAATGCACCAGTCAATTGTAACCACGGCTCCCCCAGGTCCGGGGAATAGCGGGGAGTTTGACTTTCGGTCCAGCCAACCCCGGCTAAAATCCCCGCCCTGCGGGGACGAACAAATGGTAAAATCCCTGTCAAATGCCCCCGCACCCCAGGGACCCTATGTAAGGCCCATTCCCGCTATATTTAAAGCGAAGACAAAACCACCGCATTCACCCGGCACTACGGGGCCACCTGAAAGGTAGAAACACGGCCCATTTCCCGGGCTATCCCCGGTATACCACCGGACCTGGGGGGGGGGGGGGGCGTGGTTACAATTGACTGGTGCATAACTAACATGTCAAACAAGTTGTTTGAAAATACATTTTGTATATGCTTTAATAGTGTAACACTGATAACCAACGGAAGTACAACTATGGACATGAGTCTTCAATGCCATAGATTTGATAGTCAATAAATATATATAAATTATCTATATATAGTACAGTACATGTATATTTCAATATTTTTGCATACAATCCACTTCAGTTACATTTTTATTTTAAAGAACTTAGTATAGGTTGAATATAGGAGACACAGAAATACGTATTAATAAGAAAGGGGCTACATGTATCATTTAAAGCTGCACTCTCACAGATTGAACGTTTTGACAACTTTTTTATTTTTTGTCTTGGAACGAGCCATTTTTTGCGAAAATCCATGGAAACCAATTATATAAGACTGCTGACAAAAAAATAGATTGCAGATTTTTATTTTTAGTTCAAAAATTGATGTATTATGCGTATTTCTTAAACTGTTAGCAACGGTTTAAGCCATAAAACATTAATTTTCGAACGGAAATATGAAAATCTACGATCTGATTTTTTGTCAGCAATGTTATATCATTGGTTTGCAGATATCTACGCAAAAATTTGCACTTTCCAAGACAAAAAAAAAAAAGTTGTAAAAATGGTAAATTTGTGAGAGTGCAGCTTTAAAGAGAAGAACGTGCAATATTCAAAGCTAAAAATAACGGGGGAGATATTTTAACATTGCTTTAATCTTACATGCATGTGAGATAAGTATACGATACATATTACCCTTGTATTGCTGTTTACATGTGAGAATATATGTATTGACAGTATTAAACTGTAATAAATACTTCTTTTACAGACAGGCGTAACTATTTTATATTTGACAATCGGCTGTAACATAAGCACATTTAAGATTTAAATTTGATTACATTAAGATTACTTCATGTCAATAAATCGCTTTCTGCACTACATTCATCAAGCAGATTGAGGTATTCGTCTCCCAGGTCAACCCGTGTACATGTCGACGTCCTCAGTTCCTTGATCTTTTTTTCTACGAGAAAACAAAAAGTTTTGTGGTCGGAGCAACACGTTAATGGATTTGTAGCGTCAACAAATTTGAAACCTTCTCAAACAGCTGTATAATAGATGTCACGTTTTTACCAGCACGTTACCGGCACACACTTATGTAATTATATCATCGTTTTATGATCATCAATAACTTTAATGCATCTTTAACAAAAATACTGAAGCAATTACTGCATGATTTACTCAAATCATTTCACCACTTTACGCACTAGCATGCATCAAATTTCTCTAACGATTTTTTAAACAATAATTTTCATAAAAGTTGTTTTAGTGCAAGACATTTACTTAAGCTGCACTCTCACAGATATACGATTTTTACAACTTTTTATTTTTTTGTCTTGGAACGAGCAATTTTTGGCGTAAATATCTGCAAACCAATGATATAAGATTGCTGACAAAAAACAGATTGTAAATTTTCATATTTCCGTTCGAAAATTAATGTTTTATGGCTTAAACTAACGGTTTGAGAAAAATGCATAAAACATCAATTTTTGAACTTAAATATGAAAATCTGCGATCTGCTTTTTTGTCAGCCGTCCAATTCCATGGATTTTCGGAAAAATTGGCTCGTTTCAAGACAAAAAATAAAAAAAAGATGTCAAAACGTTCAATCTGTGAGAGTGCAGCTTTAAGTGATAATGTGATAGCTCAAAAATTTGATAGCATTATTGAGATTGTTCACAGAGATTATGGTTAAAAATATTAAGAATTTGAAAACATATCAAACGTGAAATTAATAGAACTTATTTCCAATCCTCTTACATCATAAACAGGTTTTAAAATAGTGAGAAACTAGAGAATATTCGAGAAACTGCATCCAGGTCGCATATAGAAATTTGTGTGTAACCCCAATCCCCAAAAGGGTCCATAATAACTTCTGGCCAAATCTCGAGTAACAAATAGTTTTTTAACGAGTTTTAGAGACTGCGTACCAAATACTCCACATAGCCTAATTGGTTTCGTACCGCGCACCGCCCTCTTGCTTACCGAATACTCCCTTACCCCATTGAATACATCGAACCAACTGGGATGGGGGTGGGGAGCCGGCCATTAACATTGGCAAACGGACATTGGAACCCAACCAGCTTCTCGCAGTGGTATCTCGAACAAGAGTGTTTCTCATTGAATTCGAGCTAAAATAAATTAGTGCTCACTAAAGTGCAATATCTTACTTGTTTACTTTGAATAAGGCCAAGGGGAAATAACAAGAATGGGGTTATTCTCTGAACGTTTCATAGGTTGCGATAGTATGATAGGAATTTAAAATAGAGAGAGAAAAACGTAAACATTTGTGTATATTTTAATACTGCATGAGTGATTGTGTGGCCATATTGTCGAAAAACGGCAAAAATCGCACACGCACGCACAGACATTCACGCACGCACAGTCAGTGACACTGTGCCGTTGATTACTTGGTAACACGACGCTGTCCGACTCGGGCAGCACTTTTTACATCCTGTCGAATTATCACACGTAAAGAAATCAATAACATGGTTTATTGAACTTACTAGTTAATGGTTCGAATCCTGTTGCGGACAAAGTGTTAGGTTTATCTCTGGTTCAGGGTGGAGCCAAGCCTCACCCAGGAAAATGTTGGCTATTTAACTTTGGTGTTTTCTTTTAATATTTTTTGTCCGATACTATACTGAAATTCTTCCCTTGGACAATTTTAAGCGTGTGGAAGGGAACGGGGAAGGGGCGGCAGGGTGTTTCTCCCTATCCAATCCGTTAGTCACCCTAGTGCTTTCAATTAAATCAAAACTCGCATCACATTGCACCATGTCGCAAAAAAAGCAACCGCAAATAAAATATTCGTGTCATTTTCACATAAATAAAAGTATCAACAACATCCAATAATAATAACAATAATATTAAGAATAACAACAACAACAACAACAACAACAACAACAACATAATAAATAAATAAATAAATAAATAAATAAATAAATAAATAAATAAATAAATAAATAAATAAATAAATAAATAAATAAATAAATATCATCATCATCATCATCATCATCATCATCATCATCATCATCTGCAGCAGCTACAGCAACAGCGATAGGTGATGGCAGTGGAAGCAGAAATGAACTTACCTGATTTATGATATAATCACAATAACAGTAAGAGGAACAAATAATAATAATAATAATAATAATAATAATAATAATAATAATAATAATAATAATAATAATAGTAATAATAGTAATAATAATAATAATAAAAATAATAATAATAATAATAATAATAATAATAATAATAATAATAATAATAATAATAATAATAATTATAATAATAATAATAATAATAATAATAATAATAATAATAATAATAGTAATAATATCAATATTATTCATAATAATAATAACAACAACAACAACAATAATAATAATAATAATAATAATAATAATAATAATAATAATAATAATAATAATAGTAAATGAAATGGATGAATGAATTACAATGTTCCGGAAAATTAAACGAGTTTGAAACTTACGTCAGTTTCTAAACAACCAATGAAAAAATGTTATCAATCATTTACGCATTGTTGACATTTTATTAATACTTGAATGGGTTTTTATTATGCTGTAGGAAGGTCCCTAAAAACTTCCTATATACAATACAAATTGCTAATGAATGAGAGTATATTACTACAGGTTAGCGCTTAAAATCGATAACATCTAATGCGCATGCGTAATGAACTCAAGTGTGTGTAAAATTGGCGCATGCGCGATGGTCTTCAATCAATCATATGTTCCCAATGGCGGCTGCTAAGCGGATGCGATTCTCGCTTGGTGAAAGTTCCAAGAGTCAAAATGGATCTAATTCAAAAGGAAATTCTTCTAAAAGTGGGAAAGTTCATAACGTAGACTCTCTTCTAGACATATGTGCTAAAATCGTGGGCGAAAATATCCCTTTTCAAACTATTGAGCAGCGTTTTGACAGAATACCCGAACCAGTCCAAAGCAGGATTGTGTTTTGGTCGTTTCCTCGAAATGAAAGGGATATTTGCATGTATTCTTCCTTTACTCAGGTCGGAAAAGAAAATGCAGACAGTGACAAACTTCCATTCAACCAAGGTGTTAAACTTTTGGAATCTGGAGCAGTGGATAATGTTTTACAAATAGGTGAGCAATTATGTCAATTAACGTCACGGTCTGCTAATCAAAGATCAGAAGACCTGTGGGCTTAGTCAGACTTCCTGACACAGTTTCTGTGATATATATTCCATTTTCGTGGAGGACAACTTTGCTCATGAATGACTGGCAACATTTTGGAAATATTTTTATAACACAATGTTTTTGTTCAAGAGAGATGCCAGTATTTTTTTAACATTTTATATGTGATTGTAAAATATTTAGCTTGACCATTAGTATTGCAGATAAACTGTGAACAACTGTATAGATCATGAGAATTGAAACTGATAAATTACCAAAAGAAAAGAAAAGTATATAGTCAAATGGAATAACATATAATCAAAAATGAAAAATAAATGTGAACGCTACTTTCAAAACCAGTCACTTGTCAGATGAAATATCATTCATATTTAGAATCAATAAGAGAATAACATATTGAAAAAACTGCCATGTCCTAGCACAACTTTTCGCATTTTCCATTGCATGAGTGGTCCCTTTTAATATGTATGCAATGAATATTGCTTATTGTTTTATAAAAAACAACAAGTCAACATAAAAATATATTATTCCATATAGTTTAGTAATTGGATATTCACAATTTCCAATTGTGGCAATATAACTGACGATGACTATTCTGTGGGATTAAGACGCACTTGTTAACAATTAGGATTCCAGTCATTGCAGAATGTCTGAAATAGCGTATAAAACCTATTATTAATTATTTCTTTCTTCTAGTTGCTAAGGAAGGTCAATCGCATAAAGAAAGGAAGAGAGATTATAATCAAATCATCACATATGCAAGCAAGTAATTGTATGGACTTATTGACCATATTGAAATTACTTGGAGGGATATCCTGTATTCACAAAGCAGTAATTCTCTGTAATCTTTTTATCAAACGCTAGGCACTGAAGTCCTAAGAGATCCTTGTATGAAGTGACACAAACTAAGAAGGCCTTTATGGCGTCTTTTTCAAGTATAGAATTCCTGTTCCTTTGTGAGAGATTTACACATGTTGGTATTTTATCATCTGTGTGTACATATTTCACTGGGGTATTGATATAATGATAAAGCTCTGTACACACAAGTGTTCGTTGGCATTTTATCCATTGTTAGCTATGAAATGCTTCTCATAATTCAGTTATACCCTGGTAATTTAGCATATTGCATTCTAATCTGAATTTGACAAATACAACTATGATAGTGTTTCAAATTTGCAACAATTAACATAGTTTTTTTTACAATTCTGTGGTTCGAATATATTCAAAAGCAATGGTACCAGTATATACCAAGATATCTAGTTTTGATAAAATGCCATTTGTTTCGTACAGTAACAATAAGAACTGCTATCACATGATAAACATGTAATTAGTCTATGCAGTAAATATTAGAAAACTAAACAAGTTTATATCAGTACAAAATTTGAAAATTCTACCTTCCACCAATTCAATTCAATTGAATAATGCATGTATATACAGTGAGTACATGTACTGTGATTTCTATTTATAGTGGTTAAATATGCAGTGGTCAAAATTAACAAAGTCCTTCATTGGGAAGTGCTTTCAAATAAGGTAGTTAAATAACAGGTTTTTTTATGTATTCGAAACAGTAATGTAAGAATTTTGGCTTGTTCAACATAAAGTCTTATTTTAATATCAGGTTATGCATGGATTATGCTATGCAGATACAATGTGATAAAACTACTTTAGTTGGAAGTTTCAGATTAATTTTAATCCATTTCAAATGCACCCTGTTGTACCATGTGTTATCAGCTGATGACCGATGAGTGCAACTTGCACTAGGGTGACCTATTGACCTGGTCCAGTTATAGATTTTGTCTGGGACATGGAGATCATTGATTTATTGGCTTGATACATGTAAATGATGTAATTGCAAATTATAGAGTCTGTGTGGCTAATATCATCAGCTAATAATTGTTAGAAAAAAACAGTGCATTTTTCATTGCTTACAGACCTGTCTGGTATTTTTAATTTATTAATTATTTATTCAAGTTCTTGGCCTTTGTCAAATATGAGAAAACTGATAATTTGTGTAAATTATTTATCATCAACACACTAGAATTTTAACCCTGAAGGTGAGATACAAAATAAAATTATACCTAGGGGAAAACAATAGTTTACATACATGTACACAGTGACACATAATAAGCTTTATTTATTTTCTTGTCATGTACATCTATAACATTTCAATCTTGAGTCCTTAGGGAACATTTTGTGTTTTAAGTGCAGTTGTCAAGTACATGTAAACACTGTCATTTCATTACTGTAATAAACAAATCATCATTGTTATATTCATAAACAATTCCTGGCCTACAGCCTATATTGCACTTGTGGTCATTTCCATAGGGCAAATTTCATTGCAGTGAGATATATCGTATACATATTTATTATTTATTTATTTACTATTGGTTTGATTTTTTTTGTTTCATAACCACAAGTGCGTTTATTTTGCATATACGTTTTATGATCTTGTAACTATAAATAGTTTCAGAAAAAAGTATTTAGAATTATTTCGTACTCGTCATACTATTTGTATTTTAGGGAAAACTAGTACATTTCAGTCATCGAAATTTAGAGGTTTGGATGAACAAGCCCAAATTCTGACATTTTTATTTGGCATAACAAATTTTAATGAGCCCTGCTTTATAACTTGAAGGATTTGGACAAGCCCTGCATATATTTTATGGGACTTATTGTACTTCTTATATAACCAGTCATATAAGTTAACATATCATTGGAAATTAAATTGTTATTTGTAAATTTATTTTTTAAGCTTTTAAATAAACTGTGTGGAAACATTATCACACACCCTGTACACACAGATAATTGTTTGCAAATTCACAATTAATGTAAAATTAATATGCATTGCACATATCTGATTACTGCAGATTTATCATTACAATGTAACACATTTCATTGTTAATGTTAATATACATGTTATATGAATTTAAAGTATGTTAAATGCTTCATATCAATTTCAATAAAACTATTACACAAAATTAAAATTCCACAACCTTAAACCTAAAAGCTGCAAAAAGAGACAGGAATCTACACATGTTCCCATATGTCTGTAAAAGTTTTCCTAAGAGACCTCTTAGCTTCAAGAATGGAAGATTAATGTGTAACCATGGTATTACAAAGAGCTCTCTGACACTTTGTATGATAAGCCCCGCCACATTACACAGCACCAAGGGGCACATTTTTCAGCTTGATTTCTTCTGTCAGTGCTTCCTTTTGCTGATACAGCTAAGAGTTCTTCTTTTACATTTTGGGGTTCTTAGAATTCTTTTCAATTTCTGTTAATTTCTTAAATAATATTTGAGTCAGGGCAACGGCCTCAAAAATGCTATCTATGGTAAAAAAGTCCAGTCTAAACAACAGAGCAAGTCGTGAATGGTGCAATAATACAGTGGCATTTTTGTATATCTCATGTATCAAATAATAAATATTTTTTAAAGTGTTTAATTGTAATAGACACAAATAGATTTTATGGTAAGCAACAGCTAAAAATCAAATGTACATGTATCTGTTGATTCACACAATCAAATACCTTGCCAGTTTTTTTCTGGCTTGTTGCAACTTTTGTCCAAAAACACACATCATTGGAGGATTTACTTTGCTGATAATTCACAGTTTACATGACAATGACAGATCATATTTATTTGGTGTGGCTACAGATTCGGTGGTTAAGAACCATTGTCTGTGGCACCCTTATGGAGCTGGTAATTGCTTTGTTCAAGATTGAATTATCACATAGTATCATGTAGGTGGATAATAAAACTTACAGTTGATGAATTGTTCTCCGACACTTATTGATTCTTTTTTAGATATTCTGATTTTGTAAACAGTTATAATTTGATATTTATTTAAAAATATATGTACTATTGGACAGTGCTGGTATCTACAGAATTGCTTCAAGCACCTGATTGATAATAAGCCTGCACTGGACCCTGGTGCCGATTTTGTTAATACCCAAATCTGCCGTCATGGAGACCTCAGTAGATGCAGCCTTTAGCCTTAATATGATTGAATGCTTATAATAATCAGATTCGCCAATTATATGACAAGATTTACTATTGTAGGTCATGTCATATAAACGCAACATAATTAAATGGCCTTTTAAAAAACACCCACAATGATTTAAAAACACCCACAATTTCTGTTATTCCATCAAATTCATAATATTTAAGTTCCTCCTGACCAATTCAATGTGCCCTTTTCACCTCTTGCATTCTGTCCAACTTGTTACTGTCAATGCTTTAGGCTTTTCTTTAAAATTTCTGTGTACTACAAAGTAATAACCTGATGACAAACAAATAGGTACATCTGTTGTATTCATATTATTATGTATATGTACTTTTATATTTGTTTATAAGAGGCTGAAACCTCCTTTTTAATTTTAGTATCAGGTTCGCTAAAGGGTGGTATCCGATATGCAGTACACAGAATCCAAAATTATACAGTATATTTAATTGGTATGCAGTTTTTTAATTTTGTTAAACAATATAAGTATTTTATATAGCAGGGCTATTTAAGAGTTTTGATGCCAGATAAGCCCTAAATGTGGGAGAATTTCTGCATCCCTAAGTTGTTTTTTGATTACCACTGAAAGAAATGGCTAAGCAAATACTTTCTGAAATTTTGCCCTTATGTTTGTGCTGTATATCTTAAGGAGCATTTTCACTTCTTTCTTGACATTACAGTTTTTTTTAAAGCACCAGCTGCCTTCTATAACTTGCCACAACACAATAAAACATTTCCAGTGGTTTGAAACAAATAAAACAAAGACAATAAAATAATGGCAAAAAATTGTAAGTCTTTGTTTCAGCATATAATGAGGCTTCCCTTGTTTCACCGCCCATTCTTCTGTCTAAGTACAAACCTCTTATACCAGTTAGTATTAATATATGCACTCAAACCAAGCAGCCATTGAACAACTCAATAGATTTGTACTCAATATATGTCCTCTTTGCATAGGAAATCATCTGATCTGATTAGCGGAAACATAAACGAATTCAATGTCTTTGTTGTTGTTGAGAAGATCATGATGGCTCCATCAGAAATAAGCAGTGGAACAATCATGAAATTAATTAAAGCCAACCTCTAAGGGCCAGTAATAGGCTGTTGTTTTCTTTCCAGACAAAATAATTTAATATTTGCATATTTAATAACCTATGACTTATATGCATTCAAAGATCATTTGTATGCCCAGATGAATTTGCGGTCATGCAGGCTTCTGATATATTGGCTTCTGATGTTAGCCCGAGAGTACAATTCCTGAACAAAGGTTATAAAAATAGTACCCAGTAGCATTGTTGTCTTAGGACTTCAGGTATGAGGGAATGTTGTCTCCTGTGTATCAGTGCTAAGTTACAATTACTCAGTGCAATTCTGGTCCTTTTATACATAAAAAATGGGGTCTGATACTAAGATTCTAAAATTTCACCATTAATATAGCAGCAGCTGCATATGTTTTGGAAATATATGTCTTTTACAATGTCTTATCACAGGAATAGGTTTGGGAGAAGAACTAAGAATAGAAATGATATATTTCATCCTCAGAAAAGTACCTAATCTTTCAATGTTTTACATGGTCATGATCATCCTGAAACAGGGTCAGGTCACGAAAACAAGCACTGGGAGAGTTATGGCCCTTGACTTTTTTTAAATCCTAGCTTGTGTAACTGGTCAAATACAAGCAATTTTTTGGTCTGAGATAAATTTCTTTCTGAATTTTTCATTTAGTAATTTTTTGTACACGTTCATGTATTTATATAATATTAAGAAAAACGTCATGTGTTTGAAAAAATTCTTTCGTACTTTTTATATTACGAAAAACATCATATATTTGAAAACATACAAGTCATGTTATTTGATATCAACTTGTAAGGCATGATCAAAGTGTTGATTACTTGTCTGTTTCTTTTCTTGTTTTGGAATGTGCAATGTCACCGTTAGATCAGTGTGGTGATGTGAACATCGCTCAAATATCAATACCGCAACGATGCTCACTGTACACATAACCGAAACTTTGGGTAACGCAGGATTTTGTTGGATTTCCCTTTGTATAATTTTGTTGGCATCATTATGCGAGTATAAAAGTGTATGATAAGTGTATTTGCATACGACCATCATCATAATGAGAACTGAATATGGGGTTATCAGGGTTAGCTGGCTGTTTGGACGGGGCGGTGATTTCGGGATTCAATAAGCTATTTAGACATGATAAATGATTTATTCTTTTGTTGGCACATTATCTCCGGATAATGTCGTCATTTAAATAGAGCAGCGAAATGTCTGTATTGTCATGCATTTGGGCCCCGGATGAGTCACAATAGTAAATTTTAATATGAGATGTTTTTATTTATTGTCCCATTGTTTGAGTTTATTCCAATTAAATCATTCAACCCTGAACAGTTAAAACAAGTCTATAATGATAATGGTAATGATAATGGGGGTGATCTACTGTACTTGTTTTAAATATGAAATATTTCCCAACATGCCATTCCGATGTTTTTTCTAATTATAGCTCACACAGCTACCACATAAGTCAATGTGTTCTGTAATTAAATATATAACAAATTCTTTGAAAAAATGTATATTTTTGGACTGTTACTTGAAAAGGATTGGTATTTTCTACTTACTTGTAAATTGAGACCATTTTTTCCTGAAATTTATTCGGCATGCACATTTTTAAAAAATGGAGAATTTTTTTTTAGGTCATAGTGTAGAAATTTCTAGAGGGTCACACAGTAAGAAACTTCCTTGATTAACTCGGGGATATTTCACTGATATTTACAGAACAGAAACTGCTAGGCTTTGACATTCAGTAACACCCTTTACCACTATTAAAGCTACTTGAAATACTTCTAAATCTAAAGACTGTATGAATATATGTATTACTTTGAGTGGGCGGTTCAGTAGGGGGTCCCATTTCTTCAAAGGATCTTAGAAGTAAATTCAAAATCTTAAATCTGTAGAAACAGCCCACTGATGGCAACAAGTCATTATGTTTTCTTTCTTTAAATGTCAGCTATACTTAGATATTTGTTCAGTTCTTATACAAATACATATTATGTAGCAACCGAAAATCATGAAAATTGTGGCACTATATAAAAATAAAATCACTTTATGAGTAAGATCTGTATTGAAGCAGGCGCCATAGTTAGTCAGAATGGTAAAATATCCCTTGGAATTTATAACAAGTCTGAGAGGTCTTTGTCCTCAGCATAATATTGTTTGTCATGTATATTGTATACTTTAAAATTATTGAAGTGTTTCGTTAAATTTAAATGGCTCTTTATGTTATCTAAAGCTTGGTAACCTTGAAGAAATAAACTTTTAGGGTTTAAAAATAACACAATTTAATGGCTATTTGATATAAAATAATCTCTTGATAACCAGGTGGCTTAAAATTGAGCACTGTTTTTATTCCTAACGCCAATCCAGTATTGACATTGTTCTTTTAGAAATTACAGTTTAATCAAATCAAAATGCTCTCTTTACAGTAGCTACAATGGCATTGCCGCTTGGATAAAGTTGAAGTATTTCATGAATGGGACTTTACAATTTTTACTTTTAACACCCCCATACTGCAGCAGAATGTAGTCAAACAATGGTAGAAATTGAGCTCCTTTAATAATGTCCGATCCTTTATATTTAAGGCTAGATTAAACCATATTATTAAGATTAAAGAAATGGTCAAGTATTTTTACCCATATACCAAATTGTTACTTACATTTTTACTTATCAGTCGATTATAATGTTTTGCCATTCTTGTTTGTTAGAACACTGTTGGGGGTTTAAATAACAGTTTTAAATATGTAAATGTCTCAAATTAAAATTCTGTTTGCTAAAATACAATAAAAATTTCTTGTATCAGCATTCTGTCTTTTTGAAATAAAAGAGAAAGATGTAGAGCTGTTTAGACATGATTTTTTTTGCAATGTTCATATATATAAAAGCAATGATTGCCCATGTTGATGTTATTTAATCTCTTTTATTTCCCTCTGAAGATAAAAAGTTGTGATATTTCGGGAGTGCAGTTGTCATTGGCATGGTCTGATCCACCAGTCACCAATAATTGTGCAAATAGCCAAATTCAAATTAACTTACAGTTTTTCTGAAACGTAGTTACACATTTTCAAGATACCTGAAGTTAAAACAGTTTTTAAACTTTAATGACTTTTTTTGTCTGATATTAAATGGGGCTGAATTTCTTCAATTCAGGATTTAACTTCAACTTCACAATTTAGGTATTTAGTCATGATTTTCATAATTCTCAGGGCCTTGTCACCATTCTAATTGATGCATGGGGGAAATAAAATCCACTTCTTGCAACAACAATTTAAACATTGAAAACTTCACTATGTTTAGAACTTCAACTTTTATAAAATCAACGAATTTGAATGATAACTTCTGTCACTTTTTGTGACATGTTATGACTTATATAATAGATGTCTTAATTTTTGACATGTAGACACACTTTAAAGTTGTGATGGCATAACTGCAGGGCGAAGCCAACATGAAGTCTCAGAATTTGCCTTCATTGGCCGAGCTATTATTATATTATAACTCTTTCTGAAATTCTCTAAGAAACAAACAAAACATTTTATATTTATATAAAAAAACAGCTGAGAAGATAATGACATAACTTATATTAATATCTCACTCTCTGTGTATGTAATTCAACATACATGAACGCTACAGATGAACGCAGAAATATTGCTTGTCACTGAGTACATCAATTAATGTAATTGGGGGGGGGGGAATGAAGATAGCTGTTTATAACTGAGACAGAATCATCATAAAGTGCACTTGTAATAAAAGTACAGTTCACTAAAATGAGCAGCGTGGTTTCGCTGAAGTAAGTAAAGCTTTTTACACCAGTTGAGAGGGGCTTAAAGATGATAGCGTACCAAGAGCTTACTCGATGTGGTTTAGCAAATGGGTTTTGCAGGTTTAAAAAAAGCGAAAATCAAATTAGTATTTATGAAACATCTGTCTCTCATAAAAAAATCATGATCATCGTGAGGAGATGTTCTTCAAGTTCGCCAAATTCTGTGATTATATCATTCAGTCTCTTGACGATATGTTTTAAAGTGGGGAAGTGTGTAACATACAACATACCCAAAGTGTTTCCTTGTATAATTCTCGTTTTTTTGAGTTTATTGAGTTTGAACAATTTAAAAAAAAAGGTAAAAGAGTATTTAAAACTTTTTTGCTATATTTTCTCCTGTGTTAGCACTTTTCTTGTTTGAGTGGTTTTTGAAACGAAATGAAGCACTTAAATGCAATTGAAAAAAACGAACTGACAATGGAACAATATAGCAAGCAAATGAAATGCATCAGTCCTAAAAAATGTTTCAATCATATTTTGTGATTTGTTGAAGGTAGATCATCTGTTAAAAAATGCTGCAAATTCTTATAATAAAAAAATTATACAATTATAGAATTTGCATCATTTTTAACAGATGAAAAATCACAAAATACTTGTTGATTATTATTTATGATGACGACACATTATGATATGATAATATATGCATATCAAGTGCACTGAGTATAGTATTTGTTTCTCAGAATATTGATAAAAGTGTTGAGGTGTTAATTTTATAGGTTCCCTCATTACTGTCATTTAAATACCGTACAGTACACTCCACGCGGAACTACCACTTTCCTCGCTGACTCGGAGGCGTTTTTAATTTATCGCGGATTTCCGCCGAGTACGCAACCTTTTTCCTCGCTAAATTTCGCCGAGTTGCACCGAGTTAATCGTTTTCTATGGAGGGTTTTATTGCCGGTAGCGCCGGTGATCGTATCGATTTATTGACCTAATCGCGGAACTCCGCGTGTTGTGCATAGCTACTACAGTACATTCCTTCTGTTAAAACAGTATTAAATAATTAGATAATTAATTTTTCAAAGTACAGTAAGTTTCTTTTCAAAAACAATTATCGAAAATTTCCATATCAATTTTCATCAGCATCGTCTAACAACTGTTGTTTTTCACATTATGTAATTAAAAGATCTACCATAGCGTGCGTTTGTGTTTGTTATTGTTATCTTTCTCTTACTATATTAAGGTGTTGAGAACTTAATTAGATTGGAGTAATGAAGGTGTTGAGAACTTTGTAAGTGTGAATATTTTTCGGTCTTTTTTTCCTTATTTGCATTTTACCTGACTTATAATTTATCCGTAGTTATCAATGGTTCTAAACCTAAACCTATTTATTACCCATATAAGTGTAAATCCTTTATCAAGTTAATTAAAATCCCATTAAACACCATTTTATACATGCATTGAAATGAATAACACATTCTATCGGTTTCAGATCAGTCACTCTGTGTGACGTCACATAACTCACCGTTTTACCCACGAGGATCTCATGAAGAGCATGTATATTGTTATGCAGGATTAATGTGTCTGAGTTGTGTTTTCGAATGTAACTGGAGTATTGCATTTCCAACTTTAATTCATCACATTATTTAGTTACCTATATCATTGAATGTGTTGACTTTTATTGATGATTCAACAAGTATAACTGTACATAATTGCTTCTTACAGTCTATAAGTGTGGTATAAGTTTTAAAGTTTGTTTTACAAAAATGTCATGTCTTTGTTTTCTTAATCCCTTGATTGCCCTTGTTGTTTATTTAATCCTCCAATAAATATTTCACACTTTCTCTTTCTACATGCAATACATCATTTAAGATGGGTATTTACTAATTAACTTGTCACAGTGGTGTACTATAGGGTTTGGAAATTTAGCCAGGATAAAAGATGAAAATCAATAATCTTCGTCTGTGAAACTTGGTAAGTGTGAAAGTTACGATTGATGTTCTTTGGTGTCCGAAAATTAGGTACGCGAAATAAATTATTTTTATAAACAATTACGGGTGTAGCAAAAATTATCAAATAAATTAAACAAACTTAGATACAGTGGGAGATTCTTATCGGTTTTCCTCCGAGTTTCGCGGTGTTTCTACCTCCGAGTAACGCGGCGATTGTAATTATACGGTCCACTGATCAGCCTCGGTGGGTGAACGAGTAAAAACGCCGAGGAAAGAGGATTATGATCAATTGGATGTCGTGTCCGCGATGACCGAAATCCGCCGAGGAAAACGGAAATTGGTAGTTCCGCGTGGAGTGTACTGTACATGTACAATTAAATGTGCAGTGCATGTGTCTTTTTGAGAACCGCTTTCCCGTTTCCGCAAAATTTGAGTTATAAACATGAAATAACAATCAGTATCTGCTGCATCATAGCTTTAAACATACCTTACTGCGTACATTAATAAAATAGTCCTCTGAACACATGGCTTCAATATATCAATACACAACTTTCTGCAATCTTATCGCGACTGTCATTGTGTACAATAGTGTATGGTCGTTTCTTATATGCATGTCATGAACAGGTGCTCAAAAATGGCAGCCTTAGGAATTCTATTATCGGAAGAAAATGCATTTTTTAGCTAAGAGTTAAGATATTCAATGTTCATTTCACTGAGTCGAAAAATAGACCCATGAAAAGACCCCCGGCACATCATTTAGAACATTTACGGTATACTGTGAAATTTATTCTGTGGTTTGTATTAAATGTGAATGAACTTAGAATTTGGCTTTTATCTTGACATATTGCTTGTATGCTCAAAAGGTATTTGGACATTGATGTATCTTAGTGATTGAAGTAATTGGTTTTGGCCAAGGAAAAAAGTTATTAATGGCTTCTTTATTATATACTTCACTTGACTATTTAATGAATTGTTATAAGTTAGATATTGTTTTATTATAAGGCAGTTCAAATAAACAAATTAATTTACTAATAATAAGTTTATCCTTTTAAAGTTAAGGCAGAAAGATTAAAGACATTCATGAAAACACCGAAACGAATATTTTTGACAGATCTTTTGGATGTTTTGTATTCAAAGCTTATAACATCATTTATCAAGTATTTATTTAATTTACATTTGAAACATAATCCTTATTTCATAAGACATAATGAACGGAAGCATTCCGACATAGACTCGTTACATGAATGTTAATTGTCAAGTTTGTTTGGTAGACAAGTTGTTAATTATTTTATTACCTAGTATATTAATTCTATCTTGTCTATTTTTTAAAGAAAAATTTCAATATATTGTCGGAGCCTTGGTGTCGCCAGAAGGGTGGCGGCGTCGTTCTTGTTGTCGTTGTGCAGACTTTGATCTTGGCTATTGTTTGAAAAAATATGACATGGTTCGATACATGTTCAGTAAATGCCAAGCTTTTGTATCACTTTTTCTCTTTTTATACCTGTTATTCAGCATAGAATCACACAGTTTATCATGTATTTTTAATTATTATCTTTATGTATTTGCAGGATTCCATTTAAGTGGGCGAGTCACAGAGCCAGCTAGTCCTCTATTCTCACAGCCTGAACGTGTCTTTCAAGTTTCTATCAGCTTTGATAGGTAAGAAAATACTGGTCACTTTTATATCAGCTTTGCTGGGTCAGAAAATACTGGTCACATTTATATCAGCTTTGGTGGATCAGAAAATACTGGTCACATTTATATCAGCTCTAATAGGTCTTTTCGTTTATATCAGCTTTCATGGGTCAAAAAATGCATCTCACATTTATATCAGCTCTAATGGGTCTTTTCGTTTATATCAGCTTTGATGGGTCAGAAAATACTGGTCACATTTATATCAGCTTCGGTGGGTCAGAAAATACTGGTCACATTTATATCAGCTCTGGTAGGTCAGTGTCAGAAAATACTGGTCATGTGTCTCTACGTTTATATCAGCTTTGATGGGTCAGAAAATACTGGTCTTTCTTTTGTTTTTATTAGCTTTGAAAGGTCAGATGAGTCAGTGCCTTTCTGATTGAAAAAGATTTATCAGTTTGACTTTATTGTTCAATAAGGAATTAACAATAAATAAATAAAGACTTGGAACAGGTATGTTCCTTGTAAAGAAAACATTCTTTCTCAAGGAGGTCAATTTTCTTGCAAAAATCAGTTTTCAGCTAGCTTCAGTTGTCAATATAACGTAGAGCTTTTTACTTTTTACCCTCAAATTATTTAGAATTCTACAAAAATAAAACCGTCCAAAATTGAGAAAAAAAAAATCTTAAACATTTTATTGTCATTAGATGTTTGAATTTATATAACATTAGAAATCAGCTTTATACTAAGTTGCACCTGTGTTTGATATAAATCACTAAAAAATGTGGGGTACATTGAGAATCATGAAATCGTTTACTTTTTCGTCTCGTCGTTATAACTTATATAGTTGATGAATAAACAAACATAATTAAATTAAATTCTATATTTAGCAAAGATCGAATTGGTAAAGCATTCATACAAGAACAAAGAGAAATTCTAAATATATGCATGATATGATTAATACTTCAGTACATAGATTAATCATTGCGTGTAGTCAGTGTAATAAAAAAAATCTTCCTTTATTTTCCCTTTATTTTCAGATAAATAATTTTGTAGCTATTGTGTTTCATTTAATTGTTTTATATAATTCACAATGTCATTTTCATTTTAGTAAATTTTAATTTGACCTGACCATTGTATGATAAAATTGTCCAAATGTCATTTTGTGGTATCATATCTCCTTATAATTATGGTACTCTCTTTTTTCCAGGTGTAAAATTACATCGGTAAAATGTGGTTGCGGCAACAAAGATATATTTTGGTGTCAGCATGTTGTCGCGTTGTCCCTGTACAGAATTCGCAAAGCGGACAGTGTACAGTTACGGGTACCTATTTCCGGTAAGAATTCTGCAGTTGGCATGACACTTTGAGATGTTTGTCAAGATATTTTCTGTAAAAAATGAAAAGGCTGAATATAAAAAGGTTTAAGATGGTTGCACTCTATGAAATGCTTGAGATGGTCAACACTCATGAAATGTGTGAGGTCACTGCTTAGAAAATGTTTGAAATGGTCTCTGCTCAAGAAGTGTTTGAGATTGTCAACGCTCAGGAATTGTTTGATATGGTCGATGCTCATAAAATGTTTGAGTCTCGTTAGTCGACACACATGAAATGTTTGGGATGGTCACTGCGCAAGAAAGTTTGAGATGGTCAATGCTCAGGAATTGTTTGATATGGTTGATGCTCATAAAATGTTTGAGTCTCGATATTCGACACTCATGAAATGTTTGGGATGGTCACTACGCAAGAAAGTTTGAGATGGTCAATGCTCAGGAATTGTTTGATATGGTCGATGCTCATAAAATGTTTGAGTCTCGATATTCAACACTCATGAAATGTTTGGGATGGTCACTGGGCAAGAAAGTTTGCTGGTCAATACTCATGAATTGTTTGAGATGGTCAATGTCTATGAAATGTTTGAGATGACGAAAGCCTAAGAAATGTTTAAAATGATCAATGCTCATGATATGTTTAAAATGGCCAATGCCTATGAAATATTTGAGATGGTCAACGCTCTAAAAAACTGTTTAAGATGGTCATGGCTCATGAAATGTTAGAGATGGTCAATGTGCATGAAATGTTTTAGATGATCAATGCACAGGAAATGTTTGAGACAGTTGTTCCTCCTGAAATGTTTGAGATTTCTGCAATTCTGAAACGTAAATCAGATTATCCCCACCCTCTAGTGTTTATTCCAAGTTATTGGACAATGGAATCTATTGAAATCAGTTGATCATGTCTGCGTGCATCTGTTTGTCAAATAATGTTGTGCACCATTTCATTTGTTTGACAGTAATGAATATTTATTTTGGTCTGTCTGGCAGCCTTGGAGCACTTTTCTCGGGTAATTTTCAGCATTATGTACTTTGGTGGAGAATGTTTTGTTATAACTTAATGCGCAGAAATTACAAATTTTTACGTAATTTTTTGCTTTCAGTTTTTAAGTGATTTTTATTTCATCTCAACTGGAGTTTGGTCTTTAGGTTTAAACCAGCCTTTTTTTAAATAAACTGTTGAAGTGTCCTCTTTTTTACCTAAGGCACTAATATATCATGGCCCAATCCTATATATATCTGTTAAAAGGCTGTTTTCTTTTTGTACTGAGCAAACACTTAAACAGTACAGGCCATGAGTTTTGTAATTACAAGTCATGGTGAAAAACCAGTTCACAAACATTCTCATAAAAAATGAAAGAATAATGTTTCACTTTAGAAGTTAAGAAAAAACGCATGGGGTTTCGTATCAAATGTACCAAGCCAATATTGCGCAGTAATAAAATTATGGTGGAAAACGCTTTACATTGATTTGGGAAAGACACATTCTATTGAATGAGGTAGTGAATTTCAATATTCCCTGTCAAAGTAATTGGCTTAATAGTGATGTATGTTGTCGTATAGAAAATTTTGGTATAAGGCGTCATGTTGGTATCGCCATTTAAGGGCAACTTAATAATATCAGCAACTATGTGTCAATGTAAAAGAACACTTTCCATTCACAATCTTTTTCGTGTAAGCGAAACCATTCTTGTTCAGTGTAGCATATAATTTATTGTACGTTTTTCATTATGCAATTATTTAATAGTTTTAACTTTGAAGCTGTGAGTGTTTCCAAGTTATCTGACGAATATGTAATATATTAGCAAATATGTAATATTATAGCGACGGTTTCATATTAACAGTTAGTCAATGCGTTTATTCTTTGTTGGGAATATTACTAGCTTTCAGCTGTAAAATTGTAAATTTTCTTGGTATTAAGAGTTATTTCTTCTTTTTAAAAATAAATCAAAACACCTCGTCCATCTCCGCCATATGACAAGTCTCGGATCTATGCCAGTGCTTTAGTAAAAGTAGTTTATAGTTAAGTTCTTAAAATCAACTGCTAAATTAAAACGTCTACACAAAGAATTCTGACATTGTAAACTGTCCATATACATCCGAGGTTGTTTAAAAAGGAAAATGGTTGACGTGCTCCAGTTGTTTCAAAATAAGTCCCAGGGAAAAAAAAATCTAGTATTCAAATATATGAAACTTCTTTTTTTCTTCCTTTCAGAAACATTATTACAAATGAACCGAGATCAATTACAAAAGTTTGCGCAGTATTTAATATCCGAGCATCATACGGACGTGCTTCCCACCGCCCAGAATATTGCAGACGAAATTTTACAAGCAAAGTCACAAATCAACATGCTGGATGGTAAGCTGAAACTAAGTTATATTAATTGTTATGTAACATTCTGCACTAATTGCTATATGCATCTGATGGAGATTGAAATCGTGACTTCTCCCTCTGCATGCCACGATCCTTTGTGTAAAAGCTAGCTCAATTGTTTAAGTTCTCCCTCTGCATGCCACAATCCTTTGTGTAAAAGCTAGCTCAATTGTTTAAGTATAAGCGTCGATTATAAGGCCGAAATTCAGCCCCATTCACAATCACAAAAAGTTTACTTATTCCACCAATATTGGACACGAAATTCACGCAACCCTTAAAAAAATAAAAGCAATTTAACACTTGACAAGTAAACGGAGAAAAATAATACAGCTATGTAAAATGCAGTCTTATTTCGTAAAATTCTTCATATCCATGATAAGGAAGGTTTTTTTCGTGTTTTCTTGAAAACATACTACATTGTATGGCAAATTCACAATTTTTGGCATTTTCTTGCTATGTTCGCAACTCTTAAGTGCCGTGGCCCCTGGCATTCTAGACCTTGGGTGAAATGCGCGGAACCACAGTGACCAGCCAGTAGGGTTCCAGCAATCGGACCAAATTTTACTACGATTATCAGAGATTGAAAATCAATAGATTATTGTTTAATAAATCAAATCTTTTCGGCTAATTCTTTTATTTTTTGGCTTCAGTATTTTACAACTACATATGACTGTACTGTAATGACCTGTTTTTTTGTTGTTGTTTTTTTTCTCTCGCTTGCCTTGTACTATTCTTTTGTTTCCTTTTTCTTTTTTATAAATGATCATATACAAACAGCAGATAAGTTTTGTAGGGTGATATTGGCATCAATTAATACCTTCCCAGGGTTCCAGAGTCAGGTTGTTGATATCACAATATCAGGGCCAGCATTTCCTTTTAACAGTTTTATTAAAGTTGATGAAAATTGACAATGGGAGTCTAGCATGCGTAAAGCTATGACACTGTGAAGTATTCATGATCACAATTTCCCACAAAAGATCAAAACGCTTGTTGCTGTAAGTGGTCAATTTTTCAGAATAATGTGCTTGTCAAATATGAATGAAACTGAGGCTATTAGGATAATATGGTCAATTTGAACATCAATGTTTTTCACTAAGTTTGAACAAAGGGTGCAGAGATGTTTCTGAAACATGTTGCCAGGCTGCATAGCAAATGAGGCTGTCCATGTTTTTAGGTGATTTTCATCTATATAGCTTGCAGTCACAGCTGGGATACTAAATTACTACTGAGCTTTTGAAATGAAAATTATCTTAATTTGAGAAGCGGATAATTTAAAATATAACACCTCTGTAGCAAAACACTGAAGGAAAATCAAAGTAGCTATTTGGATGTGAAAATGTAGATTCTTCTACGAAAATAAGGGAAAATATTACCACTTTGGTTAATAAAAGGTCTGGCGAATATTTTAACATATAAACGGTTGGGGGTTTGTTTTGACAGAGTTGAGAGTGTTTCTTTAACAAGCTAATGAAACTAGCACCTGCTAAAAAAATGTAGGAAGTTTGTTGTTGAGTCCGTCAGCACCCTTTTGTAGGATTTCAAATGAAATCGTTGTTAAATTAGATGCTATATTGTCCGTATGTCTGTATCCTGAGGAAACGTTTAAATGGTTAAAAAAAGGATTACTGAAATTTAAATTTGTATCATTAAGAAAGGAAAGAAAAAAACTTGAATAAATGAAAAAATAATCTGGAAACAGCTTTGCGTGGCTGAATATAACTTAAGAATAGCTTGCATGCTTATTCCATCCGATTTTAATGTCTTTGATATTGAACCATTCTTGTTTTAAGTAGATACTTAAACATTGAAGAATGATAAAAAATCACAAAAGTTAAGGTAAATCAGTAAAAATGCCACACGTGATATCGCGAGCGTTCTCAGGTATTATTTATGCATGCCCACTTAATTGTCAACAATTAAATGAACCCGTGCATTAAACATGGCAGGATGATGGTTAAATTTTCAAAGGCCGAAGTTTTTAATGTACTTGCGCACATGCAGCGCAACATGCATTATTACCCAATAGATTATTATCAAACGTCTCATTACAGCGTTCTTGCACCGCTCTTGTACTCACTGGCTACTTGATTTTTGTTCGGAATGAACATATGCCTATCTGCAAAGTACTGGGTGCACTGCTGTAAGTTTCAATTATAAAAATACACCAAAGGAAATCCCCTCATCTTGCCTCTCCTTGCGTTGTAAAACCGACAGAATGTTTTCTGTCTGAATCTTAGGTGGTTCATCTGTGCGTCTGATTGACATTTTTGTTTTTAATGTGAGTTATGGTTTCCCCCGAAGAATTTCACCAATAGTTATACATTTAAGGAATAATATAATTTGTGTAAAACCTTCTGGAATTTTCCACCATGATTTAAAATATTTTTATAAAGTAATAATGTTGATATGAGATTGAAATTCCAAATTGGCCGTCTTTTTTCACATGTTAATTTAATATTGTTTTTTTTCAGATTTAAGTTAGTATAAAAAAAATTCAAGCTTTATTGTAATGAAAGAGTTGATATAAAAAAAATCAAGTTCCATTGTAGCTTGTAGTTTGTACTTAACAGCTTAAATACCCTCTAGTGCATTTCCTAGGAATCCCTCAGTATTGCGGTGTCCATATCGAGGGATCGTGAGAAAGTGACCCTGATTGGAGCTTGAACCCACTATCTTTTGAATGAGGGGCAGATACATGACACCCATAACAAAACTTACCCCATAATAACGTATTGTGAAAGCAACGAATAAATAGTCATGAATTATGGTTCATTTTAAGTCAATTAATCTAATCTCCTGTTTGTGATATTAAAACATTCTATAATTTACACAGGTGGGCCATGAATAAATCTGGCTGTTTTTGTTCTTTTATTGTGTCAACCTTATGCGTATTTTGACGTATAATCAAGCAAATAATGGAAAAGAAAGTTTTCGATTGTGCATTGAATATGTACCCAAATTTAATTTTGTGTGTCTAATATGGTTGACTTTTGTAAATAGATGACATGAACTTGATCGGTATTAATTTTCTGATAATTACGGTTTTTAAAACGGTTGACAAGTTTGGCTCTTTTGTGATGTTTTTATTGTTGGTTATTGATGTTTAAGATATAATACATGTAACAGGATAAACATGGTACAGTTGGCATTACTTCACAGAGCGATTATGGTGTGCATTTCAAATAGTTGTAATATCATTGCATGAGTCATACCTTCAAGCATACTACAAACCTTTTAAACTTCTATTTATTATTAAACGTGGTGAGATAATTTATTTACACCTGAAGTCTTAAGTTCGTTTATTGCACTGTTTTTTTAGCCACAATTTACAAGTTTGAATTTCCACGAGCCAGTAAAAAAATGTTATAGATGAACGTACCCAATTAAAGTTTCACTTTAAATGCTTTGTATCATTGTATCGCAATCTTTTAGGGCTCGTTCACAAAATGCTTCCCTATACTTGATCTTTGATATTTTAAACTGCACTCAGATCTTATCTAGAAAAGTAGAAAAAGAAAGTTTTATGGACAAAACCACTCCATTTTTCGAAATCACTCATTTAGCATTTTAATAGCTTGTATGGTAATATTTTTTCGCACCAGATTTTAAATGTTTTTTGCTTGTCATTTTTATATGGGTGCAGTTTTGTCAACAAAAATGCAATTGATTGAGTTTAAACAAAGTTTACGGAAGTGACTTTGTTAAGATTGGTATTTGATACTCTAACTTGATACACAATTGAGGTGCTTTATAACATAAGACATCTGTTCTTTTAAATTGTTTTAATCTCCAAAAAAGCCATTTTTTGTGCTTTTCCAAAAGGATCTGCTGTCGGAGAAAACTTTGTTAATGTTACTAGCGGCATTATGAACATGTCTATAACAAGCATATTTTTTTGCTAAATATATTGTCAAATAACGCTACAGTCAAACCCAGTTGACTCGAAATTCCATTGACTGGCGAAAATACCTCGAGCCTCGGATAATTCGAGCCTGACAGAATTCTTACCGTCAGTACATAGAAATCAGTCCTATTATACAGCCAGTTTGAGTCAAAGAGGAATTCTAGTCAAGCGAGTTCAAACCAACCGGGCTCGAATTGTTAACTGAGAAAAGCAGATGAGCAATGGCATTCACTTGCAGTGCCTTTGTCAACTTGATAAACAGTTCATGATAAATTCATCAACTTTGGTTCATGAACTGTTGATGAACTACGTTGATGATTTTTTCAATAACTTGATGGACAGTTCATGAACAGTTCATGAATGATCATGAAAAGTTCCATCAGTTCATGAACAGATTCTCAACAGGGTATTTTTGTGAAGCATGTGGGGTCATTGTATAACTTTCATACAGTAAAATTTTCACCGTATAAATGGAAGTTTACAATAATTTAAATGTAGCTTTGGGAATGCCTAGCCTTCAAATGATTTATTCTTCATAGGTCAAACCGCACATAATTTTCCCAGCTCCTTACCTCCTAAACGTCACCCTTGTGTTTTACGCTAGTATACTTAGGGTTATAAAACACCATAATTGTTCAGTGTTGTGACTATTGTGAATTGTTAACTCTGCTGTCATTTCGTAAAATAATGTGAAGGCATTGTTATTTTAGACACTTGAATTTTTCTGTGTGGGGAATTGTAAGTTATTTCATTGTGGAAGTTTTTATTTGACAAATGTTACAGCTTTTTGGGACAATGCCTAAATACTTTATGGACACAGTGACAATAATGAAGATGCTTAATAGCAAGATTGGTTGTCAGATAACAAAAAGAGTTATCAGAGACTGGGTTACGTAATTACAAAATTGGGGGTTGACCTGTGATGATGAAAATGGTTAACACATAGTTACTGAAAGCAGTTACGGGGTAATCAGAAGGGAACAGTCACCTTGAAAGTTGGCGGTCTATTCAACACAGGATGTTTCTTCGACCACTTCTGATCAAGTTAACTGAAAAGGAGTTGTTAAGTTTGGTCAATTTTGTAATTTGTTTGGTTTTTAGATTGTCCATCTGGCCGCAAAAATGTGTCCGAAATGTGTAAACTTAATCAAATACTTGAGGCCACATTGATTTTCTTATTCACGCGGACACTCCAATTTAAGCTTCGAAAGAAAATCCGAAATTTTATTTTTAAAGGGATCGGTTGACATTGTTATCTGAAGGGTACATCAAAAGGTCTTAAAGACATCTTAAAATCCATTGCCAGATTATAATACTTTTCTTTTTTTTGACAAATGCAGATCAAAGAATCAGTGTAATATAATCGTATTATTCCAACAGAATTTTAAGAACAGTGGTATAAGTAATTCAGATTTGAGATATATATATTTCTGTTCAATGCACACCCCAAATATTTCAATGTTTTGACTCAGTGAGTTAATTAACAACTATATTTTTTAGCTGCTGTACCTGTTGTCCTTTTTTGGAAGCACCTTTCTACCCTAATGGGGACCAGCATGGGCACCATTTTGCCCTTGTAGAATTAAATACTTTAGATAATAAAATAATCTTTTGCTTTTGATTACAACCTATAATATGATTATAAATACACACAAAGTTTACATTCTTGACAGTTGAAACTTAATCTAACTTCAAAAATAAACACAATTCCTAACATTTCTATCCAATTCATAATGTTCAGCTAGCTAGGTTCCTACTGATAGCCAGAAACAATATACCCTGTTCAGCCTTACATTAGTTGAAGCTGTCCTTCGATCTTCTTCAACGCTGTCCTTTTTAAAACCCTCCAGAATAATTAACATACTCATAACTCATATTAGAATTGTTAATGTTTTGCAGGTTGAAGGGTCAAGGTTATCTCACCCTAACCCAACTGACCCTGACACCAAAGTACTCTATAAATTTGCCCTAGTTTTCTTTCTATAAAAATGAGTTATATCAAGTTGGAAATAAATTCTTCTAAACGTGCAATTATATTTCTTTGTTTGAAGACAGACCCAGAGAATGTTGCTAATATTAAGACACCCAATCTTACTTAATGCCAGATTTTCACTGATTTTATCTCGGAAAAAAATGCAGAAAAGAGGGACCGACTGTGTTCGTTGTAACAAAATTGACAGGAACGCTTATTTATTGCATTTTCCCAAAACTTTATTGTCCGCTAGGAATGTTGATTTTTGTTTCCTTGTAGTATTCAATTTAAAGAATACAAGCTGCTGAAACAAAGGCTCTAATATTTGAGCTTGGCTTGAATAGTTTGTCTCCAGAGAGTCGGAGAAAATGCAAGTCAGAGAAAATGCGGAATTTGTTCAGGATTGTTTCGGCATCAGGATTTTTTTCGTCTGACTAGAGGACATTGCCCCCATATGCAGCCTTGGTCTTAGGTGGGTGGGGTTAAATCAGAGTGCCAGAATCATGTCAAGAGAAATAAAAAATTGTTGGAATTGTTCAGGATTATAGTTTGGGCATCAGGAGTTTTTTTTCTAATTGGGGGACATTGCCCCCATATGCAGCCTTGGTTTGAGGTGGGTGGGGGAGAATAATACAGATTGCCGGAATCATGTCAAGAGAAATAAAATTTTGTTGAAATTGTTAAGGATAGTTTGGGCATCAGGAATTTTCTCTGACTGGGTGAAAGAGCCGCCCCTTATGTATCCTTGGTTGGTGGTGTTTTTTTTTTTTCTTCAGATTGCCTGAATTACGTCAAGAGAAATAAAAATTTGTCAGGTGACATGAATAGTTTGTGTCAACTGCTTGATTTCAAAATGGTCTTGGTTATACAGCAGTACACAATCTCTGGGGATGATTATTTGTCCAAGATAAACTGAGGTGCGTTCAGTTCGATCTTGATTGTAGTGCTTAAGAATTGTAATCATACGGGGTGCAATTATCTTCTCTTGTTTCTGTGTGTATTGTATTGAATTTATCAGGCTCTGATAGCTGATTGGAATGTGTATAACAAAATATATAACGAAAGGCAAACACTTCAATAGAAATGGACGTTTCGAATACACAATCCCCCTTATTTGTTTGCACTTAGCCATTTGGGTTTTAATTTGCATTTTTTTTTATTCATTGATTTATTTTGCATATTTTTTTTTTGTTTCCTCACGCTGTAGTATTGTATTTAACCATATACCGAGTCAGCATTGTCGTGAGTGTTGTTGCATATTGTTTAACTAATACACAGCAGATAAAGGTTTAATTTTTTTCCCCCACCCTTTTAAGCTATTTAAAAAGTGATGAAACTTAATTGGATTCTACAGTTCAAGTAATAGTTAGTGTTTTTAGTTTTTGTCTTTTGAGCCATAAAACATCAAGTTGCAGGCCAAAATTAAAATAACTTTCTTAGTGATCAGCATGTAATGCCCAGCGAATGTCTTTATATTAGCTAGGGCGCAGGCCCAAGCTTCTAAAAAACTGACATGTTTAAACAAATTAATGACAAAATAGAAAATTGGCGCTTGTTTCTGTTATTAAATGGAAATTTGTTGTTTGTAATCTGCTAAATGGATTTTTGGTTGTCAGAGCTTTTCTAAATGAAATTTGGATCTGTCCAGCGATCCCATTGGCTGAGGCATGAGCTTGAAAACTAAATGACTTATAATTAATGCACCACTCAATTGTAATCATGGCCCACCAGGTTCGGGGGTTTACCGGGAGATAGCCGGGAAAATGGGTAATATTTTTACCTGTTTACCAGGTCAGGCCCCGCAGGCAGTGCCGGGTGAATGCAATGGTTTTGTCTTTAAGCCCAAAATAGCGGGGCCTTACCTAGGGTCCCTGGGGTGCGGGGGGCATTTGGCAGGGATTACCAGTGGTTTCAATTGACTGGTGCATAAAAGTAGACTTATACATCTTTGAACAAAGGTTTTACCGGGATAGCAAGTGTTTTTTTCATATTGATGTGTACCCACTTTACAAGAGGGAAGTCAAATACAGAATAACCATAAAACAGTTGATTGAATGTCTGGCGTTTGTTGGCTGAAGGAATGGCCAATATTACTGCTGTAATTACATGATGGATGACTTAAGGCATATAAGAAGTGTTTTCTCTTAAAAGTCTTCATTAAATAATGTTCTGTAGCCTTAGAGACCGGAGAATTTAAGCATTGTCATTACTGGAAAATAATTTCTTGAGCGAAGTTCATTGCTCGAAACGTTCGAGAGACATTTTAGGCAAAAAATCTTTGTTGGTAATCAACGGTTTTTGTCTGCCGAAAGTGTTGGTTATAAGCTGGAGACATCTTGGAATTGAGAAAATGAATGCAATGGGTCTATAAAAGGAAGAGAGGTATCAATATTTGGCTTGAGTTGGTAATGAACTTGTTGAACACTGCTGCCGGAAGGCCGAGATGGTCTCTTAGTAACAACGTTGCTTTTCTGCTGGAGGTGCCTTTTTTAATCCTGATGCATTATAGATTTGTTTTTCATTGCCCTTAGATAAGAAACCAGTCCTGTTTTCTTCTTATAAAAATTTAAAAATAAATTGCATTCATATCAAATCAAATGAAATTAACCCGGGGTGTGTGTGGGGGGGGGGGGGGGGGGGCAAGTTTAGCCCAACTTCAAACTTCCTACTTCTGGCAAATTTGTCCCCTGAGTATTTGTGTTTAAATGCACATATTATTCCATGAGGCAAATTTACCCTCCTAGGGAATTTTGTTTATATGCACATATTTGACCCTGGGGTATATTAAATTTGCCCCCAAGAGTAAATTATGTGATATACATAAGGATACAATAGATTCACATCAGCTGTAACAGCTGTCAGCTGTCTAAGTCGTTGAGGTTGAGGTTTATTTTTATATCTGATGAGCTCATATGTGGCTTGATGAATAAAAGTCCCAAATCTTGTTTTAACATAGGAAATTGTTTAGATCAGGGTGTAGATGTGTTTGCAAATAATTATAATGGTGTGAGTGATCTGGTTGTATACTGGTGTTCGCCTCTCAACATAGAGGTCGTGTGTTTGACCCACATGAGGGGAACATTTTCCTTCCCCCCTGGCCTCCAATACTACGTGATGAATTCTACCCATGACACAGGCTTAATAGCATGATTCATTATTATCAACTTTGTGTCTGTCTTTTAAATTAAGGTAAAATAAATAACACACTCTAGACATGATATTTCATTTTATCTCTACTAGACAGTGAGCCGATAGTTAAGAACTTGGTTAATGTTGACTTTACGATGTTAACATCAACGTTGTTAACCTTTAAATCGTTACTGCTCTTGAAGTTTAATGGAAACACTCCTGATCTGCCGTATTTCTACCGAGATTTGAGAGAGCTGTTACAGCTGTACTTGTTTATATTCAAATATTTGAGCATATTTATACCCTAATTTATGTTTAAAAAATAACAACGATATTGTTAATTATGTTGTTAACTTTAACAAAAGTCTGAACTTGAGGTTCTTTCTATTTTAAAAAACGAAACCGATTGTATTATCGATAATCGGTTACTTGAGTGGTACCGATTATCGATAGTAAAATTGGAACCGATTCCCAACACTACACAAAGCATAATTTAGATCCTTAACATGCTATAATGTGGTACATAAAGAGAGATTTGACTTGCGTAATTTTATTGTATTATTGCGGCCAGCTTATTGATGTCTTTGCAATATCTGACTAGATAAATATGCAATGCATCCATGTATTTATTTTGCTCAACACTGTAGCCTGTTTACCATCTGATTTGCAGGTGCTCCGGACCCTACAGCAGGGGCGTCAGTGGACGAGGAGAACAGCTGGCATTTGGACGAGGATCAGGTCCGGGAACAAGTGCGCGCATACCTCTCTCAGGGAAACTACCTCACTTCCGCTAACCACCTCAATGCCATGTTTGCAAAAGTATGATCTTATATACATCATTTTTTTTATATGTCTCGCATTTTGATACAACAATTGTGAAGAAAGCTATGATAGCTTATACTAATTCACTCTCGTTGGCATGATGTTGCGCAAGAGTGTGGTCTTGTGATGTTGGGGAAACTAGAGTACCCGGAGAACAACCTTTAGTCCGGCTTGGTGACCACTAACCAAACTCACATGCTCCCAGGCCGGAAATCGAACTCGGGTCGCATTAGTGAGAGGCGGGTGCGCTAACCACTGCGCTAACCTGTGTAATCTTGTATACCAAACATTTTTGCATGGGTAACAGTTGGCAGGAGAAATGAGAGTGAGTGTGTAAGGCCAGAGTTTTTTTATCTTTAGATTTACGGGAGATTTTTCAAAAAGTTGGGTAAGGAGGAGGAAATAAAAATAAAAATAAAATGCATAAAATGTCCCAAAGGAGAAATAAATAAAAATAAAACGGATTTTTCTCCGATTTTTTTTATTTTTTAAATCTTCTTATATCATGAAGACAAAACACACCTTACTTGTGTGAACTATTTCATAGGCTGAAAAAAGGGTGATAGATCACCATAAAGTTTCAAAAGCATAATTAAAAGATCCTTTTATTGACTGAAAATATTGACCTCAACACTGTGAGTTCAAACGCTCATTGAAATTAATTGTATATATTTGTTCGAATGCATCTATGCATATGAGGTGCATATATTATCAACCCATGGATTTTATGAAACATGTCAGTGTAATAAAGAAGTTTAAATGGCCAATTCTAACCTTTTGCCCACAATATAAGCATATCCTTTCCATTGTGAAGTAATCAAACATTGAACACAGTTTCAGACACGGTATAACAAGGAGGTCAAATGTGTTTTTCTGTCTTTAACGAAATAGCACCGTGACAATTTACCGTGATGTGGTTTTTATATAGAAAATGTAACAAAAAAAAGTAGAAGCCCTGATGGAAATTCCTCTTCACTTGAAAGTTTGACAGGGCTTACAGATACACAGACAGTCAAAATCTACATTTATGTACTTCACCAAAGAAAATTCGGGAGCATTAAGATAAATTTTATAAGTGTTATATGTTTCAAAAAACCAGGTCTAAGAACTGATTTTAGAATCAGTCCTGAAAAATATCCTTCTAATTCCAGCTATGCCCGTTGGCAATAAGCAACGGATAAGTTTGACTTCTTGCACTGACTGCCAGATATCTTATGTTCAGATTTTTTTTGTTTTATCGGAAACACACACTATGTTATTATTACATCATTTTCAGTATTCTATAACGATTTAAATTCAAAATCATTGTTAAACTAATTAACAACTACGAATATCACGATACCTTGTGTTTTTCTCTTCAAATATGCGATCGTGAAGCAGTGTGTTCAATGCTCCCCAGAGTCAAATTCAGACAAAAATATCCATTTTGACTATGATGAACACGATATCATTTTGCAGTTTGTGTTTGTCAGAAGCTATACATTTTTGCGCTGTAATCCAATTCATCCTTGTTAATATACGACGTGCGCCAACGACTTTTAATAGACAATACAACCCACAAATTTCTGTCTCCTTATTTTGACCGGAAGTTTCGCAATCATTCCACGAAACGCGAACAACATACTGAATCTACAAAAAAATCACAATAAACACGCTCTAAGTTCACCACGGCTTGATTTAAATAATGAAACATAAACATCGGAACGTATTTTGTAGTAAAACATTTCTATATAGCTGCAGAAATTGCGAGAAATAAGGGGTATGACAAAAAGTACTTTCACTTTTGACAGGACGTTGTTATGGTAACGGGTACCTGTTCTGTTTCCCCGCGTATTTCCGACTGGTTTACGTGGTTTGTGCAGTAAAAAGACCGATAATGAATGACAATTGGTACACCAGTTGGTTCTGAGATATGGGTTACAGAACACTAATTTTATTTTTTTCTTAACCTTGGAGCAACGTTCGTCGGAAAAAATAAAAATAAAACTACGAAAATGAATTTTATTTTTATTTGGGTTTTGCAATATTTAGGTACGGCGCTCCCGTAAATCTAAAGATATAAAAACTCTGGCCTAAGTACCTTTCAGGGAAACTACCCCACATTGTCTTACAATCTCCACACCATATTTGATAAGGGGAAATTTTATATGTGTAACGTCTTAACGGGAGAAACTGATGTCAAAAGGTACACTGTTAACAATATGGAGATTACAGAGTAGTTACGTTACTTATATCAAGTGTATTATATTAAGTGAAGCTAAGGATTTAGTTAAGTCCTTAAGTCAAATTAGATACGTACAAAAAGACCAGCCTGCGCAGTGGGTAGGGTATGTGCATCTTAATGGATAGGGTATGCAGCCTGAAGGTTTTGCGATGTTAATGCCTGCAACTGGCAGTTCAAGGAGACTAACCAATTTGTTTGTCTGCAAAGCAGAATTTTGTGTTTGTCATATTCGGTAATGCAGCAGACATGCTATGCAATTTGGTCATCAGACGTTTCATACGTTTGCAATAATTAATTTATGGTAAAAGGAAAATGAGGTAATAAATATGAAAGAAAATTGTCAGGCAATGTTTTTACCATATGAGATCGAGTTACCATAGACTTTATACCAACCCGACCCCTACTATAGCTCTTAGGCTTAAGAAAAGTTATGGGGTTTTATTTTCCTGAATAAACCATAAAGTTAAAACAATGTGGTGAATTCTTATTTATAGATCTTGCTCAGACATACAAATCACAATCAGTGAGAAACATTCCATTAAAAAAGAACAATTTGCCTGCATCTAGTTATAAATTGCCAAGAATTTGAACAACTTCACAGATCTTGAACAATAAATTCCATCTGCTAATGCAAATGTGAAAGATTTACAAGTGGTATCTTGTTTGCAATTATATTATAATTCAGGGAAGATTTGTTACAGTACATTTAGGCCACAATAAAGAAAAAAAAAATTTCAAAGGATTTAATTACCACACATATTTTTCAGAAAATCGATACAAATTATTTATTATTGTTTGCTTCGACTGCTTTTATTTTTAACCCAACAAATCAACGACCTGCCTTACAAAGATTTACAAAAGCATTGTAATTTAAGAAAGCAACGCAAAAAGATGTTACGCTTTGTTTGCGACAATTCCAAAAGAGTAATCGTTTGATATAAATCGCAACAGGTATATAAAATGAATATTTTATTTGGAATGTTCTTTAACTTACACTTTAATGGGTGAATATCATGATAATATTAATGATATAGGATTAAATAAAAGATAATAGCTTGTTGCAGTGTAAGATTGCAATATATTTCACCGAGTGAGCTTCGAAACCTGTATTTCACAAGCTGCGTAGCCACCAGTGAAATAAAAAAAAATTGTGTTGATGATGCGAATATTTTGCTTAACACAAAGTTATAGCAATTTATAACCAACCCTGTAAAACTTGATTGTTCCTTAAAGAACTTAAATTTCATGAGTGCTTCCAGTATATTCTCCTGATTGTGACAAGTACCAGTCCTGCAATGTATTAAAGAATAATAAATTATTGTTATACCGACATAAAGTCTGGCACCACAGAGACATTTTTCCCTTTTATCCAACACATTAGCATACAAGAAACAGTTTGTCTCTTTGTTCTCGATCCTAACATTTTCTCAAAGTGAAAAGGTTAACCGATATTTCTATTGCTGAGAGCATTGTTTCATCTAGCATTGTTTTGCATACCAATGCTGACATTTTTTCAGCTACATATGCTGACAAAGTTGCCCTGCATATAATGACATTGTTGCCCTACCTATGCTGATATTGTTGCCCTACCTATGCTGATATTGTTGCCCTACCTATGCTGATATTGTTGCCCTACCCATGCTGATATTGTTGCCCTACCTATGCTGATATTGTTGCCCTACATTTGCTGACATTGTTGCCCATCATATGCTGACATTGTTGCCCTACCTATGCTGATATTGTTGCCCTACCTATGCTGATATTGTTGCCCTTCATATGCTGACATTGTTGCCCTACCTATGCTGACATTGTTGCCATTCCTATGCTGACATTGTTGCCCCACCTATGCTGACATTGTTGCCCTTCATATGCTGACATTGTGGCCTTACCTATGCTGACATTTGTGCCCTACCTATGCTGACATTGTTGCCCTACACATGTGAACATTGTTGCCCCACATATGCTGACATTGTTGCCCCACCTATGCTGGCATTGTTGTCATACATATGCTGACATTGTTGCCCTACCTATGCTGGCATTGTTGTCATACATATGCTGACATTGTGGCCTTACCTATGCTGACATTGTTGCCCTACCCATGCTGATATTGTTGCCCCACCTATGCTGGCACTGTTGCCCTACCTATGCTAGCATTGTTGTCATACCTATGCCGGCATTGTTGCCCTACCTATGCTGACATTGTTGCCCTACCTATGCTGATATTGTTGCCCTACCTATGCTGATATTGTTGCCCTACCTATGCTGATATTGTTGCCCTACCTATGCTGACATTGTTGCCCTACCTATGCTGACATTGTTGTCATACATATGCTGACATTGTGGCCTTACCTATGCTGACATTGTTGCCCTACCCATGCTGACATTGTTGCCCTACACCTGTGAACATTGTTGCCCCACCTATGCTGGCACTGTTGCCCTACCTATGCTAGCATTATTGTCATACCTATGCCGGCATTGTTACCCTACATATGCTGACATTGTTGCCCTACCTATGTTGATGTTTTTGCTCTACAAATTATGTCATGTTAGCACATACCTATGCTGACAATTGGTTGCAGTGTGAACTTTTAATAAGATTGAATACAATCTATATAGAAATTTATATCCTTATTCATATTTTATTTCGTGCTTCCTAAGGATTGCTATTTTAGAATGTATTCATATAATGAGCATCCGATAGCCCGGTTGTGTTCGGTTGTGTTCGTAAGATATGGTGACTGGATACAATCTCCATTTGTCATGTGTCTAGTGGGCATCTTATGTTTTCTTATACCACCAGCAACATGCATGTGGAATATTTATCAACCTTAGCCCACCATTGATTGCCTGTCAAAGGTTTGATGGAGAACATGTCCTCGAAAACATAAACTTGAGAGGAGACAGTCTTGTAAATATGAGGATACATGTGCCATTGACACAGTTCTTTTCAATTCCTTCCAAGCAAGTAGTTTGAAATTTCTTCCCAGCAAGTATTTGTGAATAAATATTGAACCTGCGTAAAGATACAAAAATTAAAGAGCAGTGACTGAATTTTTTATAATCAAATTAAGTCGAAATTATAGTAAGACAATTGGGCCACAATGAATTAAAGTGAGCAACTCACACATATTCCAACAACCTACTTTTTTATGGCCTTTCAAGGTCAGTCAAAAAAATAAATAATTTATGACTGATAAGGAAGAAAAAAAAAAAAAATAATAATCACCTACCTACCCATATCTAAAAATAGGAGCAGGCAAATGCCAAACAAACTATTTATTATGTGTGGCCTCCATGGTAACAATTTGTCAAGAAACTTGTGTTTTAGTTACTTGCTGTTTTTGTTTCCTGCTAGGAATGAACAGACGCCTGCTGATGGTCTGTTGTTGTAATGTCAGTTACAATTTACCCGTCTGAAGTTCCATCGTCTTAGGTTTCCACGCTTCTTAATGATGGTCGGTCCCCCTGCAGTCCTTAAATTTCCGAGAAACCCCTAAAAATCGCGCCCATATCTGTTTGTCTATTGATTAGAGCTAGAATTCTTAGCAATTATTTCCTTGAGTATCCGTATTGATTTTCACTATAGCTTTTGTGCGATAATTATAAAGGAAGATTATTACAGAACAGCAAGTTTCTATTGTTTGACAAATGCTTTATTATACCGATTTGCATGTTTTGTAATAAAATATGGACACTCTGGTATTGATTTATATGGCAGAGAGAAAAATATTCAGCTTTAAGAATTATGGAAAAAAGAGTAATTGATGAAGATGCTTAAAATTGTGGTGCTAAATTTACTACTTTGCATTTTATTTTGCCACGCTTTTTGCCTCAGGTTCCAACAAAAATGGAAGTCATTTGTTCATGGAAATTTCATTTATCAAAGATATTGATAAAATACTAATACAATTTTCACCGTCACTATTGTTTTTCAATTATTCATGGCCTTTCTAAGCATTGCGGACATTTGTTCTGTTATTTTCTTTATCTTCAAATAGATTATTGTCGGTAATAATTGCATTATTGCCTTGTCCATTATTCACCCAATATAATATTTAAATATGTCACACAACAAGATAATTTTATTACTCCGTATAGCCCTATTAAGTTCATCTATTAATAATTTAACAGAGTTTAAATAGCATCAGAGTAATTAGCTAATTTAATTCATAACTCGTGAACTAGAACTTGCTTAAAATAAAGCTTGAAAGGAAAGGGTAGGTAGGCTTTTTTTAATGTATTTTTTTCATTAGTCTTTATATAAGAGTGTTAATGTCATCATTGGAGCATAGTGTTAAAGTTATCATCTGTATAAGGTTGTATACTACATATCAAACACATACACACATACACACACTTTAAAAAAACCCACCAAAAACACAATTTTTTTTAATTTTTATTTTTTACTTTTTTCAATTTTTTTTTATCAACTGACTATTTATCGGTAGTTTATTTTGCTAATTTTTGTTGTTTTTTTAGGCCTTATTTAAATTTTATTTATGGTCAGTTATGCATTATTCCTTTGCCTTTATAAATATAGGATCATTAAATATTATGTCAGTTATCATGGTTACAAAATAATATCTTTCGATGTATTGATTTGGTAATGAAACCCAATGGAAACTTTAGTGTCGAGAATATTTCTGACAATTTATGCCCAGATCACTACGCTATTAAACACAAAGTGACAGGAGTTTTAAAAGAAATGCAACGAGCATTTAAAGACAAAAGAACGGAAAAAAGAAAAGGATAGAAAACGATAATTCCTTCCGAAAAAGACAGAAAATATCTCGATTGATTGTTTCCAGAGTATAGTCATTGAATGGCCCCACTATCGGATGTTGCTTCCCATCAGAACTGAAGGCAGCCAAGAAACATTATTTCTGCCAAGGATTTCATGTAAATTACGGGTTTTGTGTAATTTAAGTCGGGTCTCTTACGAGTCCCCATATAGCATGCAGATGTTGAATTGTCCTCCCTTGGATAGATCTGATGTTATGTTTCATAATTACTGTCGACGTATTGACAGTCGGGTGTGGGCTTTTACAGTGTGTTTAATTATCATGCCCTCATGTAACGTTTTACACGTTCATTAAATTGTAACTGTTAAATTGTAAAGTTTTCTTTTATTGTCGAATTAAAATTTGAGCTCTTTTGAAATGGAAAGTCATAAAGCAAAAGATGCAAAAAGCGATGTAATAAACCACACATGCAGAAACGCATTGGGAAATCGTGAAAGCTAGTCAAGGATTAAAACAAAATTGGTAGTTTGCACTCATTAGCATCAGTGCAATTTATAAACACAGTGTTTCCATTCAGCAGCCGCGAATTTCTCACAGCGTAGAAGTTGGAGACAGATTATGTCTAATTACTTTGCATCATTAGAGCTTGTGTCAGGGCCATGTCAGGGCCGTATTTTAAGCTTAATGTTACAAGATTGAATGACATAACGTAGTTATCTCTTTTATGTTTTATGTTGGATGGAACGTTTTTCGATAAGGGCAAGGGGCTTCCCTGATACTTCAGGAACTAATTCAACTTCTAACTTTGATCATAGCTTCCTTAAATTTAACAAAAAATAATTCGGAATATAAAAGATTACTTTTTGCTATAAGGCAAAGACGGAAATTTAAAATGTTTTGTAAATAATGGGTTTGACAAACAAATTATCAAAAGAAATGTACATTATTTTGCTGTGAAGTTAAATCAATGAGTTCATGTGGTTTAAGCTGTGGCAATTTCAAAATAAGCTGGTGCATTCTGCATGTCATTTTGCTCCTAAATCATACAAAAAGAAGAAAATTGATTGCTTTGGATTTTGTAAATATTCACTCAAACAATTTGGTGATATTTTTTAACAATCATCCTCAGTAATGAAGCAAGAATGAAAGGCAACTGCATGCACTTAGTAATCATTGTCTGATTTAGTTATTTAAGCCTATGAAAAGATGAAATGTAAGCCTATTACAGAGTATTAAAATGTTTGCCTTTCATACGATAATAGTAACTCAAGCCACAAAAAAGTCAGACAGATTTTTTTAAATACAAGATTTGAAGGCGGAGGTCTTTGAAAATGTTTGAAAGAAATCAATGTATTTAGCTGTGTTCAATGCAGTTTTTTTGTTTCAGAGGCTGTATTTGGGGAAAAAATCATTTAAAAATCTGTTTGTGATATTATTTTGAAACTTAGCCACATTGCTCAATTTCACAATACGCATAAATATTATGAATAGGAAACCCTGCTTATTTGGCTAAAATATCAATTGCAGTACCTTGGCATTCTCCGTCATACAATGGGCCTCGGATGTAATTGCCGGAAGAATAGTAAAAGTAGTTTCGTTGTAAAATTAATAATAATAATGTTAATTGATTGTAGTGTTTTCATGTTAAACTTTTATTTCTAAGTCCAAATCGCTTACCTGGTATGAAGTGTATTGTTGCGTAGATCATTTAGATTCTTAAGAGCAAAGTACTAAGACTTTACTGGTAATTTGAAATTATCACGCGATATACTATGGCTTAGTTAATTCTGAGTTGTAAAGCATTCAAATACGTCCGAGTTTGTTTCGAAAGAAAATGGGTGAGGTCAGCTCCTATTGGCTAAAATATTTGTTCGATTATTCGTCTTGATTGAGTGAGAAAAAAGGACAACTTGGGGCGCTCTAATGAAAAAAAACAGAGGATTGTTTTTTCTTACAGACAGATATCTAATAGATTTTTGATATACACTGACACAACAAAGCAGCATTTGCTGATTTGTCATTCGGAGCGGAGGAAAAAAATCGTCAGAAACGTTGTTTACAATCAGTCTGACGAAATAATGCATACAGTTCAATAGATTCAGTCATCCGGTATCATTGATCAAATGTGTGCATATCCGTTGAAATTTCTTGTTTCATATCTGTATTGTGTATTGTAATCAAGATACCTTTTTCGTAGGGTGAGTCAGATGGATATGAAAGCCGTTGTAAACAAAGATTTTGCTCTAACATTGTTTCCCCAGCATAGAAAAGGTGGCTGATTTTTGCGATTTTAGGTTTTTCACCTTTTCAGAGCAAAAATAAAATGTCACGCCACATGAAAAACACAAAGATTTTGCGATTTTAAGGGCAAAAGGGCACTTCATAATTATTTAGTGTGTTTTCCTTGCCTTGGTGGCTTTTCAGTTTGGCTGGAATATACATAGATTTCAACATAATTTCATGCTAGTATCATAGAAGATGATACCATATCATCTTTTTTACCCAAACGTGAAAATGTACTATTATATTTTGATATTGTCAGTCAATTCAAGCAGTCTCTTATTTATTAATGTCCATAGTCCGTACTGTTCATGTTTCGATTTTTCGATAGCTGCAATCTGCTTTCCCCTTTTTGGGTGTTTTTACCTGGTAATTCATAAGAACTTCTTTTTCACTTTATTCACTTATATTGTACTACATTACAATATCTCTACTGTTTATATTGCAACCCTTTCATTACAGAATATTTTGAAACTCACATTCCCCACCCACTTAAATACAGTGCTAAATTATTGTACCAAAAACTGTGAACAACCAGAATGTTTGCATGAAAAACAGTGTGTTATGGCATCCATTGTTTGTCACTGGTTGTGTTTGTTCATACCACCTAGTATGTTGTTAATGCTGTTAATTAAAACAATTAAACATCGTTGAATCAGGGAAGATGGTGAACTTGGGGTCATGGCTAGATATGTAATAACTTGATATGTGTTGACTGTCCCGATAGCTCAGTGGTAAATTTCCGCTTTGGTTGCTTATGTGTTCCAGGTTCAATCCCAGACCCCACCATACCATACTGATAGACATTTGAAAATGGAACCAGTAGCTCATTTGCCTGGTGCTCGGTATTTAAGGTTATACCCTTTATGGGGCTAGAGTGGTCTATTTGTATTGGTGTCGGCATCTCACCTTAGAGATTGTGGGCTCGATCCCTACCAGGTGTACTTTCTCTTGGCATCTCAAATCAGTCACCTGTACTGGTTTCTACCCAGGAAACAGACCCAAGAGTGATTCTATAAACTTTAGCTTTCACAACAATTGAGCTTAAAGAAATTAGTATAAACTAAAGGGTAGTACTGGGAAATTGGTGGACTCAGGCAAGTTGCCTCTCATGTATTAGTGTTTTGAACATTAAAGAACCTTGGCGCCTATGAGATGGAGTATCTACTTCATGTGAATGGGTCAAAAACGAATTTCTGTATTAGGACTCTATAATTCTGTATTGGAAGAACAAGGAACTGAGTATGATGGTTGATGGCATTTCTGTTTCATGACTATTATTGAATACACTGGGTTTGGTTTAATTTACAGAAAAACACTCTTTTATTATTAACATTCTCTTAATGTAAATAAATATAGTCAGTGAGGTATATGACCATTTGAACATGTTAAAAAAGTTTTCTAATAAATAAGTCTGCAGACATTGTATACTAGTATATAATGCACCAGGCTTGTAAATAATTTATTATGTTTTTCAAGGCGGCCATCAAGTACAAATCTTGTAAGATTTTGTTATGTGGGAAATAACATAAAATCTGCACATCCTGTCTGAGGTTCATTCAAGTTTAGCATTATGTTTTCTATCATGCAACTCCCAAAAATTAGCAGTCCAAAAAACATCAGGGCCTTTTAACCAGTTTTGAAGGGAAACGCGCATTTTTTTTCAGTGTTGATGTGAATTTTCTCAGAGTGCATTTCCAAACCATTTGGGAACAAAAGGAGTCAAATATCACAAAAGCAGTGAATAAGGAATCGTGAGATTTCATATTTATTCTTTGTATTTTATTATTTTTGAAAATGGGAAATTTAAGGGGTTTTTTTTTCGGGGGGGGGGGGGGAAACAGGGTCTGCCCCATGAGGAGGTAGCCAGGTATTGGCTATAGCAAAGAAGGGTAAATCGGCCCTGAACATGATTAAAGCAGTGCAGAAATTGGACAGTTTTGACACACCCAGACACACCCAGACAAGAGAAATTTTTTTTTTTTTATTCTTAACATAAATTTTCACTTGGTCTGTTTTTCGAATATTAGATACTAGGACTAGGTGTTGTTGTCAATTGTTTAAAATCTGTATCCTATGCCATAACTTAAAAACAGTTCAAGAAATTCAATGAAATTTGGTACACATATTTTCAGAGACAATACACACATGTATAACTATAGCAAGTGCTATAACTCTGGCTTAAATAATGGTCCAGTTTGAATAAAGATGATTTCAGGAAAACCATAAGAAAATCTTATAAACAGGTTTATGTTGTGTGGTGTTGTGCATCTTTATTTTTTTAAAGTTATGAAATAAACCATCTATGATAAAAAAGAAATCATAAATCATCTTTTGTTTTTCAGGTGCGAGAAATGTTACAAGCAAAGGACTCCAATGGAGCTCGAATGTTACGTCTGATCACAGAGCAGTTCTTGGCCGACCCACGACTGGTCGTGTGGCGCGCGCAGGGTACACAGATGAACGACAAGTGCAGACAACTCTGGGATGAACTAGGTACAAGGGCTGTTTTTGTCGCTATTTTTATAGGGTTTTCCACAAATCCATCTGGTCATGAATATATGTCAAGCAAAATTGACAATTTGTATGAAGTATGGCGTCGAGAGTATTAAGCCTAGCAAAATCAACCCAAACGAAAACTCATGAAAAAAAGGCCCTGTGAAGTTAAAGCAGGTTGAAATATTCGCATAATTATTTCTGCTGGCTCGATTATCTGGATGTTTACCTATTATTAGGAGTCAAAACTTTCTTTATTTTCTGTTTCTTACTGGTACAAGATTGGTATTGGGGTGTAAGTATATCATAAGCATGGGGGAGGCCTGTACTGCTAGGGTCTTGGGCAAGCGTGATACCCCTGGACATTGTTTTTGCTCTAGACGCAAATGGGAGCATTGTCTGGCTTACCAAAGCTCAAAATTTTCAATTTCCAAGAATTCATGAGCCTACGTGTAGCTATGCGATTGTTGCAAATTGGTAAATATTTAGCAGAAAAATCCAAACATGACCTCCAAATGATCGGGTGCTAATTTGTTCTCTAACTGGAAAAGTGCTTTATCGGCAGTAGTTTCTAACTGGTAAAGTGCTGTTATGGGAAGTGTATTACATTATTTGCCTCAACTGAAAAAATGGTCATAGACTTTAGCATGAAAATTATGAAAATAAGTTTTGGGTTATCAAAAATGTCAATTTATTAGAAATTTGTTGGCTACAATTTAAAAATTGGGCTTTTAAATGTATACTATATTTCAATTTGATCAGATTACCAAACTAAACAGAGTTTCGTCTTTTCATTGAACAATTTCAGTTGTTCAAAATTATGAAAATTATTAAAAGAGATTTGTCCTAAAAACTGTATTAACTCCTTATAAAAATTCCGATAGTTGATGCATTGCTGAAGGCAAGTCCCAGAATTGTATATATATCAAATGTTCAACTTATTTTGAAAGCTTCTCCGAAACTCTCTAAATAAACATTCTCTTCCAGGTGCTCTGTGGGTGTGCGTAGTCTTGAACCCAAATTCGGGCTGTCTCGACAAGGAACAGTGGCAACAGCTTCTCGAGTCATGGTCAGCGAATCACGTGTGTCCACTGGAGGATGCTGACTCTCGATCGATAATAACGACGCATCTTGGTGCTGATAATCTAGGTATAGATGTTGTTTCATAAGGACTGTTTACGTCAGAAAGGGGATATTCAACTTAGGTAGGCTTGGTAACATCAGAGCTGTGACGATACTGAGTGTATTTACACTACTGTTAATACCTATACTTTGCCAAGTTTTTCTTTTCTTTTCTTTTATATATGTGATTTTATAGAAATTAAGGAATCAAAATTTAGGTGACTTTATCCCACAAATTAATAATCAAAAACCAGCATAACTCGTTTGGGCACAGGTTCAAATTCACTGATTGCATTCAAGGTCGAACAGTGTTTTTTTATTGACAGTGGCAGGCCGCATGACTAGAAAAAAAGATTTTTTTTTAATTTGGTTGTATCATGGGTATGGACACTCAGAAAATGCATTAGGGGGCACTTTTGGGTGCAGGTTCATAATGATGAAACTAATGAAATTTATGTTACTGTTCCAGGCGCTACTCTTAGTCAGCAGCAGTCTCGAGCAAGAACGATATTCCACAGAGCTTTGGAGGCGAGTAAACTCACATGGAAAGATCGGCACCTACAGCTCATCTTAAACTACGATATCGATATCGACACTGCTGACCGAGAATCAGACCTGTTTGATTGTCGGGGAGTTCCTCTATGGCATGGTAAGCAGATAATTCATCCATTTAGAGCCAGAAAGGCTCATCAGCATCTTGTTCGATAGTCTTATTGGACCTTCTGATATTAAATGGAAATTAGGGCCATATTATTAACACACGTATCATATTATTGCTTTTTCAACTTGATATTTTCTGGTAGTTATGATATGTAAGAAGCATGTAAGAATTTTAAGGTTCTATATACAGTTGTATGGCTAAAATTGGTCATGCTGTTAATTGTGGCCTTTTGTTTTAGCTGGTTGATTATCAACCATTGTCTTAAACTAAAGTTTAAAAACCTTTGATGTTGTTTATGGGAAAGTAAATTGTCACCATTAAAGTATTTTTATATTTCATAAACCATAAATGGTAACATTTCCATCCCTGGTTCTTACATTAACAAATTGAAACCAAAATAATGCTTGTTAATTTTGTTAATATCTTTTTAACAAACAATACCACACAAGAAGCTTTTAGCTTGTTGGTTATTTAAAAAAAAAGTCGAGTTGTGTCATAATCTCAGTGTTTTAGTAGTAGTCAGTTTCATTAGAGGTTGCTTTAAATAGGATTTAAATGTTGGCCGTTATTTAATAATACAGTATGAACATCTTGGATAAATACAGTAACTGAAATCATATGAAGGCCTTGTTTGAAAGGAATTTGTTTAATAACATCAGAATCATTATTCTTTTACACATATTGTTGATTTCACAAACACAAAATCTTTTAGAGCACCTCCCAACAGCATGTGCCCGTGTTGATGCTCTACGTTCCCATGGTTACAGTCAGGAAGGGCTACGATTGGCTGTAATCATTGTCCAAACACTGAAACACCAGCAGAAATTGAACCTAGAGAAACATCGAATAGAAATGGAAGGTGAGAAATAAGGTCTTTTTTACTTTAATTACTATGTTAACATAATTTTAATCTTGTCCTTTTTAAAAAAAGAAGAAAAATGTTGAGGTATTGTCATAGCCTTGGACCATGGCCATACAGTTGAACCATGTTGGCATGAACTCCCACAGACCGACAGAAATACCATGAGCCTTGAGAACTCCAGCCAATAGGATTTTTTATATTAAGTACATCTTGTTCAGGCCAATGAGAAAATCGAGCCAATTGAGTTCGAGTAAACATGTTTCGATTGTATATTATGACAGCCAGCATGTGTTGTCAGCATCATCATCGGTCAAATTTTTTAACTTTGGTCATCACCCAAAATAGTTTAAGACATTCAAATGAAAGTTGGACCTTACTTTTGTTTCTAGGTTTGCCGAGCACTAGTCGCGGTTCAGGGACTTCGTTTCTCGTGCAGACCAACATGGAGCCCTGGGTGGGACACCCGCTAGACCCGATATCAGTGCTGTTTGACACACTTCTCGAGGCGTCAAAAGTCGAGGAATCTCCACATGGCATGGGTACGCAGATTTAAATCTGAGTGTGGATCAAAGTTAATCCTTTGTATTGAATGTCTCGCTAATTTAAATCAATTATGGTGAAATAAATATACCCTTTTACATAGGCATTCTGTTTTTTCTGCATAAAAAAGGTATGACAGCTTATTCATTTCGATCAGTTCGCCAAAGGTGTTACAGGTTTCAAATATCATATGAAAAGCTTGTACTCAGCATGTTATGAAATAGATATCTTACATTATGACAAGAATATTTTTACTGCAAACATAATGTACAACAAGTTTCATTCTCAATGTTTAGATCCACTAAGTAGTCGTCTGTTTTTCAACGAGAACGGATCCAGCTGTCTTCCAGTGAGATACAACCATCGTCCTGTCCCTGGTCACTGTGAGCTAACAGAATCCTACCTCACCCTCGCTCTAGAGATCGCATTGATAGGTGAGTTTGAGGGCAGGATATGGGATTTTTTTTATCATTCTTCCCAATTGGGAAATTCCATTTTCTCTTTTTTAAAGGTATTCAGACATTTTATTATGCTAAAGCCTTGTTTGGGTTACGCACGCTGTTGTTTTCCTTAAAATATGTTTAAAATATTACAGCGCATATAAGGTTTTTTTTTCAAACCATAGTATTAAGAGCTTTCACTTGATTTTTGCGCATCAATCGTTAGTTTGTTTATTATCTATCCTGGGGTATTGACTAAATGAAATTTGGTTCTTTTGCCTGTGTTGCAAATGGTGTTTTGGGAATGCTTAGGTCTGAGCAAGCAGTGAAATTTTACAACGGGCCTGAATTCCAAGGCAAGACACGTGAACATATGCATATATGTCATTGTGTTTTAGCTATCCTCAAGCCTGGCCCATATGAGGAGTGTCTAAGCAGGCCTTGAAGAATTTGTGTAAATGTAAAAATAAATTATGCATATATCTCAGTGTGATTTACTTATCCTCAAGCCTGGTCAAGATTATGCATATATTTCAGTGTGTTTTTCTTATCTGCAGGTCTGGCCAAGATTATGGGCAAGCAGCCAGCTTGTACGCTTAGAAGAATATGTGTAAATGTATGCATAAATCTCGATGTTTGCATAAATCTCACTTTGTTTTACTTATCCTCACTGTGTTTTACTTATCCTCAGGCCTGGGCCAACAACGGAACATGCCAACAGGCTTGTATGCCCAGGAGAAGACGTGTAAACAGGAACAAAAACTTCTTTCGAAGCTGCAGGCCCTTGATCTCGACCCAACCCTCGTTGACGTTCTTTGTCAGCAATGTTGTCACATGTTAGAAGGTACAAATCTATTTATTTTGGCTTGTTAAGATATTCTCCTTCAAAAACGGGAGTGATAAATTGATGAGAGCTGGATTGCCTTAAATTAGCATAAGTTTACAGTAAAACCAATAACTGAAATAACGTTTCATATATTATGTCTGGCAAACAAAACCACAAACTTTAGTTGCAAGATTAATGGATTGTCCAATAGGCTGCATTGGGGCTAATTCGTCATTTAACTGCTCATATAAGCTTGTAATCACCACATACATTTAGAGTTTTTCCTCAACATGAATCATTGAACAGACTTAAATAATACTTAATTAGACATACAGGTACAAGGAGAGTTATGTCTCATCATATTAAAGGGACTAGACACCAGATGATAACATTGCAAGAAAAAAAAGAGTAAAAAACTTACATACAATATATATTGATATCGTTGTGTACAACACATAAAATCTTACTAACTGATGTATCACATCGCTTAGGACACATGTATCTTTCACAGTTTTTGCATATTTTACCAATTCAAAAATTACTGGTCTGTCTAATAAGTAAATCCAATTAATTTAAAAATAGTGTTGGTATATTTAACTTTACTATTCATGTGACTCACATGCTAAATATACACACTATAAACAGGGAAACCATTATAAGCTATTTTTAAACTGGTAAACACAGCTAAGACAAAATATTTTCCTTTAACCATGTAAAATGATGTATTATCGGCATCATACAAGCTCATATGGACAATTCTACGCTCGTTTTGAGGAAATACTGTATTTACCATTTTTGGAACATCTGGTGTGTCCCTTTAAGACACCTGAAGCCAATTGTAAAAACTTGATAAGTCGACCTCAGGTTAGTTTGTACTTTTGAATGATATGATTGGTTAGTAATATCCAATCGATAAAAATATTGACCAATCAATAAACATTTCGGATAACTTTGATCCAACCAAAAAGATATCCAGTTTTATGCAAATGGCTGCAGATATGAGGGGGCCAGGATGTTTTAAAGACATAAAATAGAACTTTAATGAACGAAAGAGAGTGATATTGGTATGACTTCATACAATCATGAATACTACTTGTAGGAGGCCCAACATGTGGTCTAGGTATGGGAATTCACACAGAGAGCTACCCGATGCACACCTTCGCCAAATACCTCTTCAACAGTCTCCTTACTCATGACGAAGACCTTGCATACAGGGTCGGACTAAGAGCTTTAAGGTGAGGCGGCAATTTATTTGTGCTTTGCACACACCCAAGGTAAATGGGCTTACAACAGGTGTATGTTTTACATATGCCTGTCAACATATTTTTCATTTTGTCTGCATATTTTGTATCAATGTATCTGTATCCTTTTCCACAGAAATTAAATTATGTATTTAATAACATATTTAATGATTAAGTACTAAGTTTATTTTCATGCTTATTTATCATATATTTAACATATCCTTTTTCTTTGACTTATAAAATTTTACATATCCATATGTCTACCCACTCTAGATTGCCAGTGTTAGAGAACACAGAAGAAATTGATGATGGAATAAACAACATGGGTTCCATGGTGCTGAGTCGGTTTCCACGCTGGTTCATTCTCGAACACGTCGAGGGACAGCAATGCGAGCTGGCATGTACACTTCTCAACGCTGCCAAAGGTATGTGTCTTAACGTTGGTTATATTGGTGGAAAATTAACTATTCAACTTGAATGATTTGTGTCCTATGAAGTCATTGTGAATGAGAAATCCATCAAGTATTCTTAATTTTTGTTTAAATCAGGGTTGTATGTTATGTCGTTGACAGTGTTTGTAAAAATATGCATTTCTCATGAAGTTGATTACATTTTACTATTAAATGACTGGTTACATACAACCATTTCAGAAAGGTTACACGCCACTATTTCAGACTCGTCATCGCGCCTGACGACGGTGCTTGAGGCTTCTCAACAGCACATACATAGTTCATCTCAGCTGTTCAAGTTGGCCCAGGACTCCTTCAAGATTGCCACACCCCCTGACAACCCTAAACACCTCCCAGCCCTTAATGCGGCTTACAAGTTAGGGCTTCAGGTATGCAATCCATTTTGCTAAGTAAAGTGAAATATAATTGCCTTTTATTGTATTTATAAGGTTGTTTTGGGAGCCAGATTCAATAAACATTTTTGAACTAGTGATTTTATTATTAGGAATGATTTAAATGTTATGTACTATGAAATCAATTGTCTACTTCATTGAATGAGGTCACTGATAAAGATATGTATTGTATGGAATGGGGATTTCAAAAATACTATTCCTGTTAAGAGGTTTGTAGGTATGTGTGTTCCTTACCCTTCCTTACCCAAATCCATTAAAGGTATGGATGGATGTTTGTTAAGTATGCATAATGACCTGATAAGCTAGAAAACCTCAGTTGACTTCGGAGCATTTGTAGATATAAGATGGTAACTGATTGTTTTATGTTACAAAATTGGTGAATTGTTTTATGTTACAAAATTGGTGAAAATTCTTTTGGAATAAGGTTGTCCATCTCTCGCCAAATAGGCCGTAAGTTGGAGAATATCGTCTTGGCCTCTTAAAAGAGGACAACTGGGGTCGTATTAAAGAAGCATTAAAATTACCATCTAATATAATACAGCCCCTGGAGTAAGAATCCTGTTCATATCAGGTTACATCTGTCTTAATCAAGTTTTAAATGAATAGCATAACCTATATTGAACTCTTTACACACAGGTGATGCGTATGACACTGATGACGATGAACTGGCGACGTCGAGACATGGTACGGTGGCTGGTTACATGCGCGACGGAGGTGGGAGTACACGCGCTCATGTCCATCATGCAGACATGGTACTCTCTCTTCCAGCCTATAGAGGCTACAGGTGAGTGTGTGCAGGAACAGTTCATGTATGTAATTAATATTATAAAGAAATTAAACAAATGTAGGTAGATTGTGTTTTTTAATGCCAAAAAAATATTGGAATTATCATGAATGAATATAAAATATAAACCGTTGAAAAAGTCTTGGCATCACAAGTAGGCCTTAAATATTCAAGAGTTGTTGTTTAACTTTTTCCCCCATCTTATTAATTCTTTTAAAAAAAAGGAAAACACATAATATTGAACAAAAAAGTATTTGGGTTGAAGTTTTTTTTGTGGGTCAGTCAGCTAAGGCAAAATAAACTGTTTAATAATTTAGGCCTGATTTAAGAAACTTAAAATAAACAGTCAAATAGAACCTTGGAAACACCGATAAAATTGTTAAATGTTAACTGTTTAGAAAAAAATATCTCAGAAAGTTCTAGTAAAAACGTTTTTCTGCTTACATCTGTTATACGCATGTTTATTTTGGTGTTCATTTAAAGTATAATTTGTATTATGCTGAAACCAATCATATTGTATTTTATGTGCATGAACTTGGTTATAATGTCAGCTTGTTTGTTTATTAGGGATGGTGGCGACCACGATCATGACTCCAGCGACCATGATTCAGCTGAACCTGACATTTCCACAGCAAGAAGAGCTAGCCAAGTGTGCCCGTACCCTCGCGCTGCAGTGTGCATCCAAGGACCCCCAGAATTGTGCTCTCTGTGCGCTCACACTCTGTGAGAAGGATGCGGTTGCCTTTGAGACTGCCTATCAGATTGTTGTGGATTCTGCCTCACATATCATGAACTCGAGTCATTTGTTCACGATAGCAAGATACATGGAGCATCGTCATTATAGACACAGAGCATACAAACTGTCACTCCTTGCTATGAAAAATCTGCACCTGGCTTACAACCAGGATTCGCATCCTGCAATTAACGATATACACTGGGCGTGTGCATTAAGCCATTCCTTAGGAAGAGTCGAACTAGGCAATATGATCCCTCTTCTGGTGAAAAACGTGCAATGTGCGATGGTGTTGTCTGACATTCTCCGGCGTTGTACACTCTCCGCACCTGGTCTGGCTAACACAGACGGAAAACGTCGCACTGTTAAACTGTTGTCGTACGACAAACAGCCCCTTCGCCAGCTAATGGAGGCTACAATATGTGCATTTGTGAATACAACACACTCGAAGCTTACTCACATTAGTCCGAGGCATTACGGGGATTTCATAGACTTCCTGAGCAAAGCACGGGACACGTTTTTGCTCGCCCACGACGGACATATGCAATTCACTCAGCTTATAGACAGTCTAAAACTTGTGTACAAAGGCAAGAAAAAACTTATGTCACTCATTAAAGAGAGATTTGGGTTGTGACCCGAGACTGGAATTAGCAATATTTTTCGTTACATAGAGAATATTTGCTTGTGAGCAAATAAAACAAGGTATTTCCCTCAATATGCTTGAGCCTGCGTTGCACTCATAAATTATATCTCATTGTCTTATGTTAGTGCTATGAGGGGGCTTCAAAAGTCCTTTGACTTCGTTGTATTCTATTTATTTAATGTTAATGTATTTGATAGAGGTATATTGTGCTAAGGACATTTATTTGTTTTCTTCCTATGTGAAGTTGATTAAATTTCTCAGTCCTATTGTTCATCATTTCTTCACAATTTAAGTTATCTGAATTGTTCAGTCGTATTTATTTTATATACAATTGTGTGTATAATTATGTCTACCTACTGACCTGGCATTATACGTGTATGTTTTTGGCGAGAAATTTGAAAAAAGGTAAGAAAATCATCGGAACAAATTATTGACGTCCACTTTATAACGGGTAAATTTTTGCATTATAAGAACAAAGGGCCCACCTTATCAGCAACATTATTCGAGCATTCGCTATCCGAAACAATACTGAAAAAATAATTGGGGAGAAAATGGATGTTTGATTCATTGGCTTAGAAAGAGTTTGTTCGAGTTTGACATTATAAATATTCTTTTGAATTTGTGATGTTGACTTCAATAATTTATGAAAAATCTTCATCTTACAATATATTTTTCCTTAAATTGTTGATAAGTGGGCCTCTGTGTTGTTGGATGTTTTCGTATAAACAGCGTCATCTTTGTTTGTTTTTTTCTTTGAGAAAATGTAAAAAATGTGAGAAAATGTAAAAAATGAAAAAGTGGTTCACGGGACCAATTATTGATTATTAGTGATTATTGATAATCATAAGAGTTGTGCATAATCATGTTTCGAAGGAGTTCAAATCCAAAACGCCTATTATTGCGCGAAATAAGCAATATATATCTGGCTTCCACTTCTGGTATATACAAGATGAATTGTGTTGTCAATTTGAATATCTCATTTATATTTGTCTAGTGAACATCAATCGTTAACATTTCTACTTTTTTTTTTTATTTGTTTCCTAATACTTACCTTTGGAATAAGTAAATTTTTTGGTATATGGGATATATATATTTTCAAAGGAATATTTTGGAAGATTTTCAATAGGAAACATAGTCAAGATTTTTTTATAAAAGAATATTGGAAGTATTGGATATAAAATATCAGTGTCTAAAGAAATCTAGTAAGACTTACCAGTTCGGAATAGAGTCTATTTATGTACATAAGTGACCTGGTGCTGAAGTTTTGTTTCATATACATTGATGTTATGTTGTTGTTGTATGTGCCATTATTTGTGCATGAAAGTTTCTCTAGGTGAAATAAGTATAAACTATAAACTAAGTAGCCCTATGTTTAAAGGGTTTTCTGTCAGTGAAAGATTTTTTTTTTGTCAGGTTTTGGTATGCCAAAATAAATTTAGGAGGGAACAAATGGATAGAAAAATTATGGCTACTGTCTTGCTATTCATTGAAAATTTATACAAAAGCAATTAGCATTTAATCAGAAACTATAGGAGGAATGCATGTCAGATGCAAAATACCCCAAACAAACCCTGAACTTGTGAGGTTCATGGTAAGTTCTGGGTCTCCTTCTTGCAGATCAAATTAAGATTTAAACCAATGAAAAACTGTTATAAATATTTAAACCAATGAAAAACTGTTATAAATATTTAAACCAGTGAAATACTGTTCTTGATATTGTGAAGCGTATTTACCGTAACTACCCTATTGTTTAATGGTTTTGTTTTTACCATGTATGTGTTAAAGATTTTATTTCTGTTATTGTTGATTTTTGTTCAGGAATTATAACAACAGATTCTGAAATATTGTATGCAGGATCAGCATTTATTTATGACAGTCTTACCATTTTTCTGTTGCATTTTCAATTCTGACAATGGGTCTAATCACAGGCTTTCTACTGGGTCATAGTAGGCGGAGCTTACCCGTGCAATAACTATCCTGCGGATTATATGGTTCAAATCAATTACTTTAACATTACCGTCATGATTGAAATCATACTAGCGCAAATTGCCCGTGGATAATTTCTAACTCTAATTTTAACTGCAGTAATTATGACTTATACAATAAACGCATATGCCCAAATAAAATCGTATGGAGGCTTTTTGGGGGCATTTTAAGAAATTTAAGAACCTTGATAATACTTTTTCTTACAGCAAATCCTTATTTTGCTGTAGGATAATCTTCTGATCATGCATCTTTCTGATCTTGTACCCTACTGTACAACTCTGAGGTTAAACACCACCAAATGTTAATGAAATGTATGGGTTGAAATTACTCAATATTAACTTTCAAAATATGCCAAATACTTATGTTTTATATCTACTTTTCTGCGTCAAAAACTTCTGTACCCTATTAATTACTGAAATTAAATTCCATACATTTCCTACTCACTGTTCATTAGCCAGTAGAAAACCTGAGTTCTTTTTGTTGCATTTTCATGTCTGACTGTCGTCTATAAGAATTTACTGTTGTCATTTTTGTCTTTATGCTTTGGACTGACTTCGTATTTTGTAAAATTGTGTAGAAAAGATCTGATCAATTTTGTAATTGAAAGTTACATTTAAACATTTTACTTTGAAATTATTTAAGGTTCATGTGCTAACATCATAAGCGAATATATCTAAACTTTAAATTGTCAAACTGATTGCATTACTCAGTATTATAGCTATGTGCAAAACTATTTCAATGCCATAAAGGAGAGTGTAGCAAAACCTTTAACAATATCAGCAGATGGTATATAAAGGTGAATAAATAATAATATTGTATTCATGAAAGACTGTGGGTATATCAAAATGGGAAAATAACAATCGGTATCGGAAATTACGATTGTATATGCTGCATTGAACAGTTCAAATTAGGTGTTCTTAAAAGAAATTTTTCACTGATAATGCAACAAAAACTGGTTTTAAAACATGTATGTCTTTAAACACACAATTTTTGTTCCATTCTGTCAACAAACTGCTTAAAGAAAAAATGATTTTTAGTATTATAAAATGTTTACTTTACAATGTATTATATCTTAACTAATATGCAAATTGTTTGAGCAGATATTTGGTAAGAATGGTACTGTGTTCTTTGCAAAATATGCATAGCATAATACTTTTAGAAGAGCTCTTTCGGAGCAAATGCTGATGCTAACCCTAGTATTAGTTTTGTCCATTTGAACAGCAAGAGCCTTGGTGTACATGCGTGTATTGAACTGGACAACATACGAACCAAGTTTCAGTTAAATATCTTAAAATTTTTTTTAGTTCCAATTATGATGAGTTTGCAGAATTATAACAACTCTTGACAACACAAAACACAAAGGCTTTCTCAGAACCCGGACTTCTTCCTTTAAGAAACAAAAAAGAAGCGACAAAATAAATCTAGGGGAAGTATTAAATATTCATTACAAAATGATAGCAAAGCTCCTGATGAAATTTGAAATAACGCTGTGAATCTGGCTGTACTATAAATGGAATATGAGAATATGAATTCATAAATGTCGTTCTTCCCATGCACATAATTATAATCATCACTAATCATGCATTTACTGGCCTTTTATTTAGTTCATAGACCTTCTACCTCATTTTGATCAAATGCAAATTCAAATTTATTCCCATAGCTTAGATTTCATTTCTGCCATTTGTTTTGCAATAATTGTATGCAAGTCTGCATCTAACATCTATTCATTTCTTTGTCTACTTTATTCATCTAATCACATCACAGTCATTTTGCCCTTATTTTTTTCAACACAAAAATGAGTCTTCATTTTCATCACTGGAGATGTTTTGAATGTGAGTTCTTTAATGGAATAACAGTTTATTTATTAATTAATCTTGATTGTAATAACCTTCATTATACCATGTTTGCGAGTGTTTCCATTGATTTCATCTATACATTATATCCCATAACGAAACAGTTAATAAAGGCGGAGCTTTACCATTCAACAACTATGGTGTGGATAAATTAAAAATGCTATTCACTTTATATCCCACACAAGTTATTGAATGTCCTCCTCGGCAACATGGTGGAAAACAGTTACTTTACACACTCCATTCGAGATTGAAATAAAACACTCTTTCGATGCACTCGAGTTTAATTTCGATCATTTGGGTGCTGAACCTTCTACACGTGTCTGTTAGATGGTTGGCCTATAGAAACAGTGTTAACTTATTTATGATTATAAAACTCGATGGATTCATTATTTATAGAACCATTTAGGTAGATCTCGAGTTATAATTCAAATGCATTAAGTTAAAAGAATATTGTCTTTTGGTGACCGCTATAACACAAAGTTTCTTCATTTTGTTTTTACTTTCTCAAATTATATTCAGAGTTTTATTTGTTAAAATTGGTAAGCATAGAAGACAAATGAGTCACATTGTACAGATGGTATCGTACAGGGGAAATGGTGTTACAGCTATGTGCTTTGTTATTTAATATTTTTGATAGTATTTAAACAAAACAAAACATTGTAAATGTTTTCCATAGTCACATTTTGCATGCCAGTCTAACTAGTTTAGTGTTATATTGTAATTCATGTGGTAAATGCAGATTTCATTGTTCACATGTAAATCATGTTTTTTATTGATGTCTAGAATCTGAAGTCAGTTCATGAAAGATGACAGTTGTATAAATTATATTTCAAAATGCTATTGAACAATAAAAATATGGACATGTATTTTTGTTTTGTCATATCCTCATAGTGGTTCCCGTATCCTTAAAGTGGTTCCCGTATTCTTGTAGATTTTCGAGTATTCTAACAGTGTTTCCCATATCCTTCAAGTGTTTCACGTATCCTTGAAGAGTATCTAGTACCGTATCCTGGTAGAGTTTCCAGAATCATGGTAGTGTTTCCTGTATCATTAAAGTGGTTCAAGTATCCTTGCAGAGTTTCTAGGACCTTATCCTGGTAGTGTTTCTAGAATCATCATAGTGTTTCCCGTATCCTTGCAGAGTTTCTAGGACCTTATCCTCGTAGTGTTTCCAGAATCATCACAGTGTTTCCCGTATCATTGAAGTGGTTCCCGTATCCTTGCAGAGTTTGTAGTACCGTATCCTTGTAGTGTTTCCAGAATCATCACAGTGTTTCCTGTATCATTAAAGTGGTTCCCGTATCCTTGCAGAGTTTCTAGGACCTTATCGTCGTAGTGTTTCCAGAATCATCACAGTGTTTCCCGTATCATTAAAGTGGTTCCCGTATCCTTGCAGAGTTTCTAGTACCGTATCCTCGTAGTGTTTCCAGAATCATCAGTGTTTCTTGTATCATTTAAGTGGTTTACGTATCCTTGCAGAGTTTCTAGTATCGTATCCTCGTAGTGTTTCCAGAATCATCACAGTGTTTCCCGTATCATTAAAGTGTTTCCCGTATCCTTGCAGAGTTTCTAGTACCGTATCCTCGTAGTGTTTCCAGAATCATCACAGTGTTTCCTGTATCATTTAAGTGGTTCCCGTATACTTGCAGAGTTTCTAGTACCGTATCCTCGTAGTGTTTCCAGAATCATCAGTGTTTCCTGTATCATTAAAGTGGTTCCCGTATCCTTGCAGAGTTTCTAGTACCATATCCTTGTAGTGTTTCCAGTATCCCAATAGTTTCCCGTATTTCCAGAGTTTTACATATCCTTGCAGAGGTTCTCATAAAATCATTGTTTCCCGAACAATCATAAGAGTTACCATATCCTCACGAGTGCGAAACAGTGGCTCCAGCTCTTTTAGGAGCTGTATACAAAAAGGAGCCAATGACACTTCCGAGCTAGAGCAAAAGAACGGACATCATCATAAAACATAAGTATGACTCGTTATTTTATCTAATATCACAATTATGAGGGCTTATTTGAGAAATCAGGGTGCAGTGCCATATAAATATTTTATAAATATGTATTCAATCCGATTGGTATACTAGCGGTCAGTTAATTTCAAAGTTGATGTAATATTAGCATAAAGTTTACCAAAGCCAAGACAAGTGTCATTGGCTCCTTTTTATATACAGCTCCTAAAAGAGCTTGAGCCACTGTTTTGCACGTGTGATCCTAGAGTATCCTGTATCATGGTTTCCCACCGTGTTTAAATGTTGAGATTCAAGCATAAGAAACCCAGAAGAAAATCCGAAGCATACAAAAGTACATTTAGAGCAACTCTATTGTTTCACATTCCAATCATCAGAAACTCATTCAGCATAGAAAACTTATTGGGCACATCTGTACATTGGTTTAAGGTGTCTGACATATATGTTGTGTCAGGTCTTACAAGTGTCAGGTATAATGCCTGTCAGGTATATGGTGTCAGGAAAAGTGTGTCAGGTATATAGTGTCAGGTACAGGGTGTGCCAGGTATAATGCATGCCATGTGAAACACCAGTCATGTTTAGGATGTGTCAGGTAAATGGAGTGTCAGGTATAAGGCATGTCAGGTATAATGCCTCAGGCATTTTACCTGATATACATTTCAGGTAAAGGATGTGTCAGGTATATGGTGTGTCAGGTATGTGGTGTGTCAGGTATGTGGTGTGTCAGGAATATGGTGTGACAGGTAAATGGTGTGTCATGTATGTGGTGTGTCAGGAATATGGTGTGTCAGGTAAATGGTGTGTCATGTATATGGTTTGTCAGGTATGTGGTGTGTCAGGAATATGGTGTGTTAGGTAAATGGTGTGTCAGGAATATGGTGTGTCATGTATATTGTTTGTCAGGTATGTTGTGTGTCAGGAATATGGTGTGTCAGGTAAATGGTGTGTAAGGAATATGGTGTGTCAGGTATATGGTGTTTCATTAATACGGTTTGTCAGGTATGCGGTGTGTCAGGAATATGGTGTGTCAGGTAAATGGTGTGTCAGGAATATGGTGTGTAAGGAATATGGTGTGTCAGGAATGTGGTGTGTCAGGAATATGGTGCGTCAGAAATATGGTGGGTGAGGTATATGGTGTTTCATTAATAATTATGGTTTGTTGGGTATGTGGTGTGTCAGGAATATGGTGTTTCATTTATATGGTGTGTCAGATAATATGGTGTTTCATTTATATGGTGTGTCAGGAATATGGTGTGTCCTGTATGTGGCGTGTCAATTGAAATTTATGGACCCTGGGTTGGCATTTTTTAGTTATTGATAGGAAAGTGTTTTGTTGTTCAAGGTAAGGTGACCTAAAAGTCAATTGTGGTCATCAATTTGTCATGTGAAATTTAAGGCTCCTGGGCTGTTTTTTTTAATTATTGGTCGGAATTCATTCTCTTACATGGTCACTGTGACTTCAAAATCAAATGGGGTCTCCTTCCAGTTAAAGGGTAGAGAATAATGTGGAATGAAATATGTCCTGTGCAAAACAATTGTGCAATTAAAACGATTCACAATGAGGTTATGGTGATAAATATTGGCAGGACAACCAAAAATCTATTGATGTCAGTAACCTGCACTGGTAGCAAGTTCCAATCCCTGATAGTATGCCAAATGAAGGAATTCCTGTAGATGCTGACTTGGTATCTGGAATCTTCTGTGTGCTCCTGCGTCTGTTGTCACTGTTTCGCAGTGCTTCTGTCATTAGTTGAACGATTTCACGATGATCTTTCAAAGTTTGAAGACACTGGGCATGGTCATTTTTAAACTTCAGAAACTATTTTATTGCTGAATATAATTGTGACCTTGACCTTTCCACCCCAAAAATATTTTGGGATCTTGCATACTCCTGTCCGCCACTACTTCTGTTGTCATTGTATCGCAGTGCTTCTGTCTTTACTTGGACAATATTTGGTCATTTTTATACTTCAGAAATTATTTTAATGCTGAAGATAATAGTGACCTTGACCTTTTGACCCAAAATAGTGTAGAGATCACCTACTTTTCAATGTTAAACATTCTTAAATTGGAGGCAAAAAGCTTAGCTGTTCCAATACCATTTAATTGCTCAAATGCAAAGGTAATTGTGAATCAAACTCAATAGGGCTTCATCGGTCTTGACCTGTACCTTTCAACCTCAAAATTACTATTGGTCAACTAATTGTCATGACCAACTTTGAGACTGTGCTATCATTTTTGAGTTATTGATTGGAAACCATTTATTGTCAAGTCAATGTCAAGAGACCTTTTGACCCCAAAATCAATAGGGTCAACTACCTGTCATGACCAACCTTGTAAAGTTTGAGGACCCTGGGCTCAGTCATTTTGAGCTATTGATTGGAAACAGGTCACTGTAACCTCTATATCGTAAGGGGTCAACTACTTGTCATTTCCAACATTCTTGTGAAGTTTAAGGACCCTGGGCTCTGTCGATTGGAACCCAAATGAGGGTAGGACAGACAAACATCAGTGGCATACCATAAATTACAGTATGTCTTAGTGTACTGAATAAAAACATGAGGAGATATTCTGTGAAAAATAGATATCTAAGCCAAAACTTAATCATCAGGCTAGGTTCCCAGTGTATGTCAATTGTCTTCTCAATGTAGTATTTTTTTTGTTTTAAAATATTCATCAAAAGACAATTTACAGTCTAAACCTACAACTACTATGCGTAAACATACAAAAATGCATGAGGTCTTAGTAAACTTTTACCCAATGTGTGACCTTGACCTTCTAGCTAAGAAACTTGAATTTTCGTTCTGGAATGAGAACATCCGAAACTTAACTTTTGTTGCTCAAAAGAATTCTTGCTTTGGCACTGAGGTCAAACAGTCATTATTTCAATGTCTTAGATTGGGGAAAAGTTGGCACTGAGGTCAAACAGTCATTATTTCAATGTCTTGGATTGGGGAAAAGTTGGCACTGAGGTCAAACAGTCATTATTTCAATGTCTTGGATTGGGGAAAAGTTGGCACTGAGGTCAAACAGTCATTATTTCAATGTCTTGGATTGGGGAAAAGTTGGCACTGAGGTCAAACAGTCATTATTTCAATGTCTTGGATTGGGGAAAAGTCGGCACTGAGGTCAAACAGTCATTATTTCAATGTCTTGGATTGGGGAAAACAAACAAAACAGAAAATCCAAAATGAGACTTTATTTGGAATTCAATTTTTTCTTAACCATACATAACAATCCACCAGAACCCTGGACAGAAATACTGTGATAGCTTTATTACAATACAATTCTATGGTAAAAACCAGAACCTTTAGTTACTAATTCCCTGTCCAGCAGAGCTGATTTTCATCTTTTAATAACTCAAAATTTTAAAAACTCTACTTGCCAGTCAAATAGCCAATGCATAGATGGATGGCAATTAAACTGTTGTAAATTCTTGGAAACTTTGACAAAACCTGTGAGCATATTCCTTCGGCAAGATAAATGCCAATTTTTCGACAGAAGAAAATCACCCTGGTTGTTCCTTAATCATTTCAATATCATGGTCATTGTAAGGCAAGCGTCAAAGTATTAAAGCACAAATTTATGTATTCCATCTATCTTCATGTTACTAACTGCGTCACAAGTCCATAAACTCGCCAAATAATTGCAATCAACATCACAACCATCGACAAGCCAAAGAACCACAGGCCTTTCTTGGTAATAACGATGTCAGTCTGAAAAAGAATAACAAGTTTTAAAAAAATTTCTTTGTCAATTTCTTGTTAATATAACAGAGACAATACTTATATTATCATCATCACTTAAAGTGAGAAAAAGCCCCCCAACCCCTGTCAAACATATCACCTTGTTCATGTTTAGTAAAGACACGTTTTCAACTTAATCCAAAACAGGATATAAGTCAACAATGTAAAGCATTTAGGTTAGACCAGAGTAAGAGACCTGCTATACATGTTGGTATTGTCAATGGTAACATGTGTGCTAATTTTCATGTGAATATCATTCTTGCAAGCCAAAAAACAATCTAAGTGTTCAATCTTGCTGGAGGCAGTACAGTCATTGAACTTACCTGTAGGCTTATGAATGAACAAGTCTGAATTCTTTTAGTATTGCTTGCCATCAATTTTTTTAACAAGCTCTTCTACATGTATATAAAATTCAGAATTTGAGCAAGCCCTGAAGACATTTTACCAGCCAGTGCAAGGCTTGCATGCTTGTGTTAATTTCGACCACTGGCAGTAGATTCACAAAAAAAATATTTAAAAAAAATCAAATGTCACAAATTCCAATGATCTGTTTCCGGAAAAGATAATGAATTTGGGGGCTAAATATGCACAGAAACCAGGGCCAATATTTACTAATGCCTTGATTGAGGTGTTGAGTCTGAGAATCACTAAAATTACCAATCTTTGTTCTTTTGTTAAGGAAATTTGCTGAATATGTTACAAATAACACAAATCTTTTTTTGCTTAAGTAGAAGGGAGATAATCATGTTTTTTTCAAGATCACATATTACTTCCCTTGCTATGATAGCCTCTGTTATATTCTTGATAAAATAAACTGGATCAATGTGCCAAAGGCATAAACCTTATTTTTATTGTTTGCACATCGTTTGAAAAGAAAGAGAGATGTATACATGTAAATAGTTTTATAACACTTGAAATCAGTTTGTCTGGGTGAGATTCGGACACAACAAGTTTGTATGTATACTCCATATGCTATCGATAATCGAATCAAATCAGACCAAGAATTTCGATCACTATCCGACATATCAAACTATACTTACATGCTTCAAGCCCGAGACCTGGCCACGTTTAAGAGGTGCAGGAACAGTCTCCGGACGCCGTATTTTCTCTCCGGAGACGAGATTTCCCTTCAGGAAGTGTTTCCCAGTCTCATAGATCTCCACGGTAACCAGTTTACCCATTAGGGAATCTTCTTTAGGGACTAGAACCTGAATAGGTAAGAAAATATCCTTCTTGGTCAATTGTGTTTGATATCTTGCTTTTTGGAAAGTTTAAAACCCATATATAGATGGAGGAATTGGTACATGAAAGTTACATAAAAATGTTCTTGCCATTATTTGAGCTGAGGCAAATATTATGGCGTTGAAAAGATTGTTATTTAACTTGATTTAATATTTCACTTCATTCTGGTTTAAAATAATGCAACATATAATGTGAGTAGACTGTAAAGACTGGATCATACTATGACATAACATTAACAATATTTGCCAGTCACACAACCATGATTTTCTTAATGTGTGGCAGTACAGATAGGAAAGGTCGACCCAAAGGCATTTGTATAAAAAACATAATATTTTTGATGGATAAACCTTTAACTTCTTACTAAATAATGCATTTATGGAAAATATTAATTACTGATAACAAGATTGTACCAGTGTATTTCATAGCAGAAAACGCAAAAATATTAAATGATTGGTGAATGCTAAAATATTTACTGTGATCGTCTCATAAGGTCGAAATAACATGTTTTATGCACTTTTCTTTCAAATTAAACTCGGTATCTTTCAGAACCATTGTTTTCAACATTTATTCATCTTTTTTGGTAAATCAAAACAATTGTATTGATTGTGGTAAATCTCATGTGGGAGTAAGAGTGCATCTAAGAATAAACTATGAATCCAATTACCCCTTACCTGATCATAAAACTTGTTATGTCCTACAAAGTACTGTTTGTCATGGGAGATTTCCGTCACCAACACCTCTTGAATCTCCCCCATCTGAAATAAACACATGAAACTTGAACCAAAAATGTCCTATTCAAGTGATAGACATGAACCGGTTTTGTTGAAGATTCTATTGGAGCTTTAGCTTATGTTTAAGACTAAGTTTTTTGGAGTAAAAATAGATAAAAATCCATACACATGAAACTTGAACAGAAACTGTCCTTTTCAAGTGTAATACATGAATGGGGTTTGTTGAAGAATCTATTGGAGCTTTAGCTGATGTTTTAGACTAAGTTTTAGGAGTAAAAACGGATTTAAAACCAGTCCACATGACACTTAAACACAAAATATCCCATTCCAGGGTTAGAAATAAAAGGGTTTAGTTAAGGAATTCATTGGACTTTTAGCTTGAGTTTCGGAGTAAAAATGCATTCAGGTCCATACACATGAAAGATGAACACAACATCTCCTATTCAAGTGTTATAAGTAGGACACTATTTTGGCATAAGAGACCATTGGACTTTTAGCTAGATTCCCCATAAGTATAAGTAGAGCAAATATAGTGATCAATATTAGCAATACCCCTCAAGCCTTCACTGGTCAAGTGCCTTCGGGGCTTGCTCCAATACAGGATTTACTATACCAAGGCTGCAGTAATTCAGGAGAATGAATGTAACATATATACAAGCGGTGTTTTTTTCACTTTTTTGTGAATGGGGCCAAGAAACTTAGAAATGTGAAAGTAGCAACAAATTGCCTAAAATTGTGAAATGTTCATAGCATATTTCAAACAAAGAAACAACAACAACCCTGTGGTTTTGGATTTGAAGAACTAATATTTAAACATATCTGTACTAGTTGACCTATGCTTTTTTGGGTGTATTATTTGGATTGTGAATTTTAGGTCAATTTTTGTGTGATTTTTTCCTTTCTTCTTTCTGGGATTATGAATTCGGCCCCATTTTCAGTAAAACCAACAACACTACCATGTCAAATTGATTCCTTTATATTGACCTCCTACCTTGTGTGTGTATGGATGGTATGACTGGAACAACTCGGACACCTTCTTTGTCCTCTTCTTAACCTTTAAGCAAACAAACAAATGTATTATACACTTTAATTGGAAGACTTAAAGCTGCACTCTCACAGATTGAAATTTTTTTGTCTTGGAATAGGCCATTTTTTGCATTAATGTCTGGAAACTAGTGGTATAAGACTGCTGACAAAAGATCAGATCACAGTTTTTCATATTTACGTTTAAAAATTTATGGCTAAAAGCGTTACTAACACTTTGAGAAAAATGAAATTTTCGGCACTTTTTTTCAAACAATTTAGATCTGTTCTTTAGTGAGTTATCTTAAATGATTGACATGAGGACATTGATGCTAAAATTGGCTGATTCTGACAAAAAAATGAAATAAAACTCAAATCTGTCAATCTATGAGAGTGCAGCTTTAAGACACACTAAACCAAACACAGGTGGGCTTGTTTTCTGAACCCGTTTAAAAAAAAATGTAAGGACATGATTGTACGCATTTTAAAAGTGAACTCCTTGGGGTATTGATTCTTAAAATAAAAACAGGCTTTAGGTGATGTTTCTAAATGGAATTTATTAGTGCAACAGGCCAAATATTTTTATACATTTATTCAAATTCATTTCTAAGCTACAGTCTAAAAACAACTGGACCATCCCTATGAATAATTTATGTGAAAAGTAAAACTTTCTTGCTCAGTAAGTCTGTAAGATCAAATTTATTTACTATTTTGTATATCACTGTATCTAGACAAAAGTTTAAACTTCATCAAAGACACATTAGTGATCGGAGGACAACGTTCTAACAAAATCCCGCTAGGACAAAATCCCCAACACGTGTAGAAAAATTCCTCCCCAATATGGTATTCACTTTTTCATGCCATTTTTTCACTTTTTCATGCCATGTTATTTACCGTATTTACTTTATAAAGTGAATTATATTTCATTTAATTACATTTTACAATATTTCTAAGCAAAAACAACAAAAGAAATATATTAACAAGAAATGCCGCAATATGACGAAACCAGGTTTTCAATGATCAACAGAAGAACTTCAGCCTGTGTCTGTTTTTCTATTTTTAGTAACAGTGACCTTGACCCTAGGGACTACAAAGGCAATCCCATGAAAGGTCTCCATAAACTTTTCCTTTATACCAAGTTTGGTCAAGATATGTGAACCCTGACTAAAAGTATTCAGTTTCAACTGTTTTTCTATTTTTAGTAACAGTGACCTTGACCTTGACCCTAGGGACCCCAAACACAATCCCATGAAATGTCTCCATAAACTCTTCCTTTATACTAAGTTGGGTCAAGATATGTCAACCCTAACTAAAGTTATTCAGTTTCAACCGTTTATCTATTTTTAGTAACAGTGACCTTGACCTTGACCCAAAACACAATCCCATGAAAGGTCTCCATAAACTCTTCCTTCATACCAAGTTGGGTCAAGATATGTCAACCCTAACTAAAGTTATTCAGTTTCATCCGGTTTTCTATTTTTAGTAACAGTGACCTTGACCTTGACCCTAGGGACCCCAAATGCAATCCCATGAAAGGTCTCTATAAACTCTTCCTTTATACCAAGTCGGGTCAAGATATGTCAACCCTAACTAAAGTTATTCAGTTTGAACCGTTTATCTATTTTTAGTAACAGTGACCTTGACCTTGACCCAAGGGACCCCAAACACAATCCCATGAAAGGTCTCCATAAACTCTTCCTTTATACCAAGTTGGGTCAAGATATGTCAACCCTAACTAAAGATATTCAGTTTCAACCGTTTTTCTATTTTTAGTAACAGTGACCTTGACCCTAGGGACCCCAAACACAATCCCATGAAAGGTCTCCATAAACTCTTCCTTCATATCACGTTGGGTCAATATATGTCAACCCTTACTAAAGTTATTCAGTTTCATAGGTGAGTTTGACGCCGCCCGGCCAACCAGCCGCCCGCCAGCCGAACAACGATGTTCGTCATTCTAATAACCAGTGAAACCTGGTTAAAAACATGGTAGGGACTTGGACTTCATCCGTTGTTTTTTTTCTTCAAAAATAGTTTTGGCAGAGATTTCATCCTACATTCTATTTATAACTCTTACATCCTGAGCAGGTATACGCGGCATGTTGGCTGCAGGGGTTCCAGGGCGTGGAAAAAACTGGTTAATGAACAGACTGGCGAACTTGTAATCTCGAACCAGCTGCATTGTCTCCTCAAAGTCCGCGTCAGTCTCTGTCGGGAAGCCGCATATTAGGTCGGTGGCTATGTTCACTCCAGGCACACTGAAATAAACAGAACTGCCAGATTGCTGAATATGCGCAATTTGTTCCAAATTCATTATAGTTCATGTTGCTTTTTTGTGTTAATGATAGGACATAAACCAAACTAATATTTAAAGCTGCACTCTCACAGATTTACTGTTTTTACAACTTTTTTTATTTTTTGTCCTGGAAAGAGCAAATTTTTGCGTAAATATCTGCAAACCAATGATAAAAGATCGCTGACAAAAGATCAGATTGCAGATTTCCGTTCGAAAATTAATGTTTTATGGCTTAAACCGTTGTTTTATGGCTAAACCGTTACTAACTGTTTAAAAAAAATGCATAAAACATTATTTTTTTAACTTAAATATAAAAAATCTGCAATTTAATTTTTTGTCAGCAGTCTTATATCACTGGTTTCCATTGATTTTCGCAAAAATTGGCTCGTTCCAGGACAAAAAAAAAGAAAAAAAGTTGTCAAAACGTTTAATCTGTGAGAGTGCAGTTTTAAGAAAGTCATACATGTCAAATTTTCTGGATACCATTCAGGTGGATTTGTCCAGAAAGGCTGAACATTCAGGGGGATATTGGTAGTATTCAGGGTTGTTTTTTAGCAGGTCTAAGTTGGCGAAATTTCTAAGTATTTTTAGACTCAAGTACGAAAAAATGTATTCACATACATTTTGCTATGAAAACCTCTAACTTTTTGATTATTAATACTGAATTATTTTATGTCATGATTTATCATATTCTTATGATACACTGTCATGCCATACTGTAATGCACTTGCAGAACAAAACATGTCATTGGAAAAATATGTTTTCGAGACAATTAAATTAAATTCACCTTTCTCCAAAGTCTTTTTAAAAAATCTGCTTAATATTATCAGCTATGATGACATTCAGATAATAAGAGAATAAAAAAATATTGTTAATTCCTTCCTTTTTCAAAACATAAATATTTCTTTGCCTTTGATCATTACTACAAATTCATTGATCACTTGTTGTAAAAGTTTCCTTTTGGCATTTATAAAACCTTTATTAAACAGTCATTTCACCCTTGTGGAGTTGTTTGTTTACATTCAGTTTCAATCACATACTGTGGTTTTATTTTGTCATTATTGCCTGATGTAAAATCTCTCTAAAACAAAAACAAAAAATAAATAAATATATATATATATTTTTTAATTCCAGTGGGTTTTTATCTCCCGCCGGGTGACCGGGGGATGGATCGAAATTCCGGGGGATTTACCCCCCTCCCCACGGGGTATGGCATGTATGGAAAGTGATGTCCCTTGCCACAAATATTTGTATTCTAAATGTGTGCAGCAATTCCTGTATTTGAAAAACAAGAGAGCTGTGGAGCAAATGCCATGTAAACCCTCTCAGGCAGACAACAATTCCACTAGACCATACTTTTCCTGGTGGGGATCAAACCCACAACCTCTTGGGTGAGAGGCAGACAACAAAACCACTAGACCATACTCATCCTGGTGGGGATCAAACCCACAACCTCTTGGGTGAGAGGCAGACAACAAAACCACTAGACCATACTTATCCTGGTGGGGATCAAACCCACAACCTCTTGAGTGAGACAATAAAACCACTAGATCACACTCGTCCTGGTGGGGATCAAACTCACAACCACTTGGGTGAGAGGCAGACAACAAAACCACTAGACCACACTCATCCTGGTCGGGATCAAACCCACAACCTTTTGGATGAGAGGCAGACAACAATTTCACTAGACCATTCTCATCCTGGTGGGGATCAAACCCACAACCTTTTGGATGAGAGGCAGACAACAAAACCACTAGATCACACTCGTCCTGGTGGGGATCAAACTCACAACCACTTGGGTGAGAGGCAGACAACAATTCCACTAGACCACACCCATCCTGGTGGGGATCAAACCCACAACCTTTTGGATGAGAGGCAGACAACAATTCCACTAGACCATTCTCATCCTGGTGGGGATCTAATCTTCAATCTAAGTTCAATCTAAGTTGCTTATTGAATACGGTCCCAGGCTGTCATTTTTGTCATTGTATCATTATTTTGATGGCCTATTAAATATTTCAGTAGAAACGCATTAATTGAAATCAATATATCTAACAACAATTTGTATGCAGCACATACTGCCAATAGCTAAGCAGCTTAACAGTCACGGTATTGGACATACCTGTTATTCAGACTTAATGTATAATCCATATTACCAATATCTATAACCTGTCTTGACAAAGAAACCAGTCAACGAGCTGTTCATGTATATGCATGAAATGAAAGGGAATGAAATGTTTCTATAGCAATATAAGCAATACATAAGCAATAGTGGTTATAACAATCCAGTCATTTCCAGCAAGCATTTAAGGAAAAACTTTTTAACAATGCAAGAAATCAAGCAAAAATGGGTCGGAAAATGGGTGTATGATGAAAATGAAGATTTGGAAGAATTCTTGAGAGCTATTGGTATCTTTGTGTTGTTAGTAATATTTTTAAATACTTTTTAAGTGAAAATGCTTTCATTTTCTTAGTGCACATGTCAATGTATATATTGTTTTGTTCATTGTAAAAGTGAAATGCATAAATGAACTCTCATTTTCGCTTTTGCTACCATTTTCTTTTTTTATATTTACATGTTAAGACGTACATTTCATCATATAATAAACTGTTTCTAGAACTGATATCATGCGTTTTGTTGAAAGTTTGAATAAAATCCCATCTGAGATGCCCTATGATTGTGTAAAGTTTGAGTAAAATCCCATCCGAGATGCCCTATGATTGTGTAAAGTTTGAGTAAAATCCCATCCGAGATGCCCTATGATTGTGTAAAGTTTGAGTAAAATCCCATCCGAGATGCCCTATGATTGTGTAGTTTGAGTAAAATCCCATCCGAGATGCCCTATGATTGTGTAAAGTTTGAGTAAAATCCCATCCGAGATGCCCTATGATTGTGTAGTTTGAGTAAAATCCCATCCGAGATGCCCTATGATTGTGTAAAGTTTGAGTAAAATCCCATCCGAGATGCCCTATGATTGTGTAAAGTTTGAGTAAAATCCCATCCGAGATGCCCTATGATTGTGTAAAGTTTGAGTAAAATCCCATCCGAGATGCCCTATGATTGTGTAGTTTGAGTAAAATCCCATCCGAGATGCCCTATGATTGTGTAAAGTTTGAGTAAAATCCCATCCGAGATGCCCTATGATTGTGTAAAGTTTGAGTAAAATCCCATCCGAGATGCCCTATGATTGTGTAAAGTTTGAGTAAAATCCCATCCGAGATGCCCTATGATTGTAAAGTTTGAGTAAAATCCCATCCGAGATGCCCTATGATTGTGTAGTTTCAATAAAATCCCATCCGAGATGCCCTATGATTGTGTAAAGTTTGAGTAAAATCCCATCCGAGATGCCCTATGATTGTGTAAAGTTTGAGTAAAATCCCATCCGAGATGCCCTATGATTGTGTAAAGTTTGAGTAAAATCCCATCCGAGATGCCCTATGATTGTGTAAAGTTTGAGTAAAATCCCATCCGAGATGCCCTATGATTGTGTAAAGTTTGAGTAAAATCCCATCCGAGATGCCCTATGATTGTGTAAAGTTTGAGTAAAATCCCATCCGAGATGCCCTATGATTGTGTAGTTTGAGTAAAATCCCATCCGAGATGCCCTATGATTGTGTAAAGTTTGAGTAAAATCCCATCCGAGATGCCCTATGATTGTGTAAAGTTTGAGTAAAATCCCATCCGAGATGCCCTATGATTGTGTAAAGTTTGAGTAAAATCCCATCCGAGATGCCCTATGATTGTGTAAAGTTTGAGTAAAATCCCATCCGAGATGCCCTATGATTGTGTAAAGTTTGAGTAAAATCCCATCCGAGATGCCCTATGATTGTGTAAAGTTTGAGTAAAATCCCATCCGAGATGCCCTATGATTGTGTAAAGTTTGAGTAAAATCCCATCCGAGATGCCCTATGATTGTGTAAAGTTTGAGTAAAATCCCATCCGAGATGCCCTATGATTGTAAAGTTTGAGTAAAATCCCATCCGAGATGCCCTATGATTGTGTAAAGTTTGAGTAAAATCCCATCCGAGATGCCCTATGATTGTGTAAAGTTTGAGTAAAATCCCATCCGAGATGCCCTATGATTGTGTAAAGTTTGAGTAAAATCCCATCCGAGATGCCCTATGATTGTGTAAAGTTTGAGTAAAATCCCATCCGAGATGCCCTATGATTGTGTAAAGTTTGAGTAAAATCCCATCCGAGATGCCCTATGATTGTGTAAAGTTTGAGTAAAATCCCATCCGAGATGCCCTATGATTGTAAAGTTTGAGTAAAATCCCATCCGAGATGCCCTATGATTGTGTAAAGTTTGAGTAAAATCCCATCCGAGATGCCCTATGATTGTGTAAAGTTTGAGTAAAATCCCATCCGAGATGCCCTATGATTGTGTAAAGTTTGAGTAAAATCCCATCCGAGATGCCCTATGATTGTGTAAAGTTTGAGTAAAATCCCATCCGAGATGCCCTATGATTGTGTAAAGTTTGAGTAAAATCCCATCCGAGATGCCCTATGATTGTGTAGTTTGAGTAAAATCCCATCCGAGATGCCCTATGATTGTGTAGTTTGAGTAAAATCCCATCCGAGATGCCCTATGATTGTGTAGTTTGAGTAAAATCCCATCCGAGATACCCTATGATTGTGTAAAGTTTGAGTAAAATCCCATCCGAGATGCCCTATGATTGTGTAAAGTTTGAGTAAAATCCCATCCGAGATGCCCTATGATTGTGTAAAGTTTGAGTAAAATCCCATCCGAGATGCCCTATGATTGTGTAGTTTGAGTAAAATCCCATCCGAGATGCCCTATGATTGTGTAGTTTGAGTAAAATCCCATCCGAGATGCCCTATGATTGTGTAGTTTGAGTAAAATCCCATCCGAGATACCCTATGATTGTGTAAAGTTTGAGTAAAATCCCATCCGAGATGCCCTATGATTGTGTAAAGTTTGAGTAAAATCCCATCCGAGATGCCCTATGATTGTGTAAAGTTTGAGTAAAATCCCATCCGAGATGCCCTATGATTGTGTAGTTTGAGTAAAATCCCATCTGAGATGCCCTATGATTGTGTAAAGTTTGAGTAAAATCCCATCCGAGATGCCCTATGATTGTGTAAAGTTTGAGTAAAATCCCATCCGAGATGCCCTATGATTGTGTAGTTTGAGTAAAATCCCATCCGAGATACCCTATGATTTTGTTTAGTTTGAGTAAAATCCCATCCGAGATGCCCTATGATTGTGTAAAGTTTGAGTAAAATCCCATCCGAGATGCCCTATGATTGTGTAAAGTTTGAGTAAAATCCCATCCGAGATGCCCTATGATTGTGTAGTTTGAGTAAAATCCCATCTGAGATGCCCTATGATTGTGTAAAGTTTGAGTAAAATCCCATCCGAGATGCCCTATGATTGTGTAAAGTTTGAGTAAAATCCCATCCGAGATGCCCTATGATTGTGTAAAGTTTGAGTAAAATCCCATCCGAGATGCCCTATGATTGTGTAAAGTTTGAGTAAAATCCCATCCGAGATGCCCTATGATTGTGTATAGTTTGAGTAAAATCCCATCCGAGATGCCCTATGATTGTGTGTAGTTTGAGTAAAATCCCATCCGAGATGCCCTATGATTGTGTAGTTTGAGTAAAATCCCATCCGAGATGCCCTATGATTGTGTAGTTTGAGTAAAATCCCATCCGAGATGCCCTATGATTGTGTAAAGTTTGAGTAAAATCCCATCCGAGATGCCCTATGATTGTGTAGTTTGAGTAAAATCCCATCCGAGATGCCCTATGATTGTGTAAAGTTTGAGTAAAATCCCATCCGAGATGCCCTATAATTGTGTAGTTTGAGTAAAATCCCATCCGAGATGCCCTATAATTGTGAAGTTTGAGTAAAATCCCATCCGAGATACCCTATGATTGTGTAAAGTTTGAGTAAAATCCCATCCGAGATGCCCTATGATTGTGTAAAGTTTGAGTAAAATCCCATCCGAGATGCCCTATGATTGTGTAGTTTGAGTAAAATCCCATCCGAGATGCCCTATGATTGTGTAAAGTTTGAGTAAAATCCCATCCGAGATGCCCTATAATTGTGTAGTTTGAGTAAAATCCCATCCGAGATGCCCTATGATTGTGTAAAGTTTGAGTAAAATCCCATCCGAGATACCCTATGATTGTGTAAAGTTTGAGTAAAATCCCATCCGAGATACCCTATAATTGTGTAGTTTGAGTAAAATCCCATCCGAGATGCCCTATGATTGTGTAAAGTTTGAGTAAAATCCCATCCGAGATGCCCTATGATTGTGTAAAGTTTGAGTAAAATCCCATCCGAGATGCCCTATGATTGTGTAGTTTGAGTAAAATCCCATCCGAGATGCCCTATGATTGTGTAAAGTTTGAGTAAAATCCCATCCGAGATGCCCTATGATTGTGTAAAGTTTGAGTAAAATCCCATCCGAGATGCCCTATGATTGTGTAGTTTGAGTAAAATCCCATCCGAGATGCCCTATGATTGTGTAAAGTTTGAGTAAAATCCCATCCGAGATGCCCTATGATTGTGTAGTTTGAGTAAAATCCCATCCGAGATGCCCTATGATTGTGTAAAGTTTGAGTAAAATCCCATCCGAGATGCCCTATGATTGTGTAAAGTTTGAGTAAAATCCCATCCGAGATGCCCTATGATTGTGTAGTTTGAGTAAAATCCCATCCGAGATGCCCTATGATTGTGTAGTTTGAGTAAAATCCCATCCGAGATGCCCTATGATTGTGTAGTTTGAGTAAAATCCCATCCGAGATGCCCTATGATTGTGTAGTTTGAGTAAAATCCCATCCGAGATACCCTATGATTGTGTAAAGTTTGAGTAAAATCCCATCCGAGATGCCCTATGATTGTGTAAAGTTTGAGTAAAATCCCATCCGAGATGCCCTATGATTGTGTAAAGTTTGAGTAAAATCCCATCCGAGATGCCCTATGATTGTGTAGTTTGAGTAAAATCCCATCCGAGATGCCCTATGATTGTGTAAAGTTTGAGTAAAATCCCATCCGAGATGCCCTATGATTGTGTAGTTTGAGTAAAATCCCATCCGAGATGCCCTATGATTGTGTAAAGTTTGAGTAAAATCCCATCCGAGATGCCCTATGATTGTGTAAAGTTTGAGTAAAATCCCATCCGAGATGCCCTATGATTGTGTAGTTTGAGTAAAATCCCATCCGAGATGCCCTATGATTGTGTAGTTTGAGTAAAATCCCATCCGAGATGCCCTATGATTGTGTAGTTTGAGTAAAATCCCATCCGAGATGCCCTATGATTGTGTAGTTTGAGTAAAATCCCATCCGAGATACCCTATGATTGTGTAAAGTTTGAGTAAAATCCCATCCGAGATGCCCTATGATTGTGTAAAGTTTGAGTAAAATCCCATCCGAGATGCCCTATGATTGTGTAAAGTTTGAGTAAGTTTGAGTAAAATCCCATCCGAGATGCCCTATGATTGTGTAAAGTTTGAGTAAAATCCCATCCGAGATGCCCTATGATTGTGTAAAGTTTGAGTAAAATCCCATCCGAGATGCCCTATGATTGTGTAAAGTTTGAGTAAAATCCCATCCGAGATGCCCTATGATTGTGTAGTTTGAGTAAAATCCCATCCGAGATGCCCTATGATTGTGTAGTTTGAGTAAAATCCCATCCGAGATGCCCTATGATTGTGTAGTTTGAGTAAAATCCCATCCGAGATGCCCTATGATTGTGTAGTTTGAGTAAAATCCCATCCGAGATACCCTATGATTGTGTAAAGTTTGAGTAAAATCCCATCCGAGATGCCCTATGATTGTGTAAAGTTTGAGTAAAATCCCATCCGAGATGCCCTATGATTGTGTAAAGTTTGAGTAAAATCCCATCCGAGATGCCCTATAATTGTGTAGTTTGAGTAAAATCCCATCTGAGATGCCCTATGATTGTGTAAAGTTTGAGTAAAATCCCATCCGAGATGCCCTATGATTGTGTAAAGTTTGAGTAAAATCCCATCCGAGATGCCCTATGATTGTGTAAAGTTTGAGTAAAATCCCATCCGAGATGCCCTATGATTGTGTAAAGTTTGAGTAAAATCCCATCCGAGATGCCCTATGATTGTGTATAGTTTGAGTAAAATCCCATCCGAGATGCCCTATGATTGTGTGTAGTTTGAGTAAAATCCCATCCGAGATGCCCTATGATTGTGTAGTTTGAGTAAAATCCCATCCGAGATGCCCTATGATTGTGTAGTTTGAGTAAAATCCCATCCGAGATGCCCTATGATTGTGTAAAGTTTGAGTAAAATCCCATCCGAGATGCCCTATGATTGTGTAGTTTGAGTAAAATCCCATCCGAGATGCCCTATGATTGTGTAAAGTTTGAGTAAAATCCCATCCGAGATGCCCTATAATTGTGTAGTTTGAGTAAAATCCCATCCGAGATGCCCTATAATTGTGAAGTTTGAGTAAAATCCCATCCGAGATACCCTATGATTGTGTAAAGTTTGAGTAAAATCCCATCCGAGATGCCCTATGATTGTGTAAAGTTTGAGTAAAATCCCATCCGAGATGCCCTATGATTGTGTAGTTTGAGTAAAATCCCATCCGAGATGCCCTATGATTGTGTAAAGTTTGAGTAAAATCCCATCCGAGATGCCCTATAATTGTGTAGTTTGAGTAAAATCCCATCCGAGATGCCCTATGATTGTGTAAAGTTTGAGTAAAATCCCATCCGAGATACCCTATGATTGTGTAAAGTTTGAGTAAAATCCCATCCGAGATACCCTATAATTGTGTAGTTTGAGTAAAATCCCATCCGAGATGCCCTATGATTGTGTAAAGTTTGAGTAAAATCCCATCCGAGATGCCCTATGATTGTGTAAAGTTTGAGTAAAATCCCATCCGAGATGCCCTATGATTGTGTAAAGTTTGAGTAAAATCCCATCCGAGATGCCCTATGATTGTGTAAAGTTTGAGTAAAATCCCATCCGAGATGCCCTATGATTGTGTAAAGTTTGAGTAAAATCCCATCCGAGATGCCCTATGATTGTGTAGTTTGAGTAAAATCCCATCCGAGATGCCCTATGATTGTGTAAAGTTTGAGTAAAATCCCATCCGAGATGCCCTATGATTGTGTAGTTTGAGTAAAATCCCATCCGAGATGCCCTATGATTGTGTAAAGTTTGAGTAAAATCCCATCCGAGATGCCCTATGATTGTGTAAAGTTTGAGTAAAATCCCATCCGAGATGCCCTATGATTGTGTAGTTTGAGTAAAATCCCATCCGAGATACCCTATGATTGTGTAAAGTTTGAGTAAAATCCCATCCGAGATGCCCTATGATTGTGTAAAGTTTGAGTAAAATCCCATCCGAGATGCCCTATGATTGTGTAAAGTTTGAGTAAAATCCCATCCGAGATGCCCTATGATTGTGTAGTTTGAGTAAAATCCCATCCGAGATGCCCTATGATTGTGTAAAGTTTGAGTAAAATCCCATCCGAGATGCCCTATGATTGTGTAGTTTGAGTAAAATCCCATCCGAGATGCCCTATGATTGTGTAAAGTTTGAGTAAAATCCCATCCGAGATGCCCTATGATTGTGTAAAGTTTGAGTAAAATCCCATCCGAGATGCCCTATGATTGTGTAGTTTGAGTAAAATCCCATCCGAGATGCCCTATGATTGTGTAGTTTGAGTAAAATCCCATCCGAGATGCCCTATGATTGTGTAGTTTGAGTAAAATCCCATCCGAGATGCCCTATGATTGTGTAGTTTGAGTAAAATCCCATCCGAGATACCCTATGATTGTGTAAAGTTTGAGTAAAATCCCATCCGAGATGCCCTATGATTGTGTAAAGTTTGAGTAAAATCCCATCCGAGATGCCCTATGATTGTGTAGTTTGAGTAAAATCCCATCCGAGATACCCTATGATTGTGTAAAGTTTGAGTAAAATCCCATCCGAGATGCCCTATGATTGTGTAAAGTTTGAGTAAAATCCCATCCGAGATGCCCTATGATTGTGTAAAGTTTGAGTAAAATCCCATCCGAGATGCCCTATAATTGTGTAGTTTGAGTAAAATCCCATCTGAGATGCCCTATGATTGTGTAAAGTTTGAGTAAAATCCCATCCGAGATGCCCTATGATTGTGTAAAGTTTGAGTAAAATCCCATCCGAGATGCCCTATGATTGTGTAAAGTTTGAGTAAAATCCCATCCGAGATGCCCTATGATTGTGTAAAGTTTGAGTAAAATCCCATCCGAGATGCCCTATGATTGTGTAGTTTGAGTAAAATCCCATCCGAGATACCCTATGATTGTGTAAAGTTTGAGTAAAATCCCATCCGAGATGCCCTATGATTGTGTAAAGTTTGAGTAAAATCCCATCCGAGATGCCCTATGATTGTGTAAAGTTTGAGTAAAATCCCATCCGAGATGCCCTATGATTGTGTAGTTTGAGTAAAATCCCATCCGAGATGCCCTATGATTGTGTAGTTTGAGTAAAATCCCATCCGAGATGCCCTATGATTGTGTAGTTTGAGTAAAATCCCATCCGAGATGCCCTATGATTGTGTAGTTTGAGTAAAATCCCATCCGAGATACCCTATGATTGTGTAAAGTTTGAGTAAAATCCCATCCGAGATGCCCTATGATTGTGTAAAGTTTGAGTAAAATCCCATCCGAGATGCCCTATGATTGTGTAAAGTTTGAGTAAAATCCCATCCGAGATGCCCTATAATTGTGTAGTTTGAGTAAAATCCCATCTGAGATGCCCTATGATTGTGTAAAGTTTGAGTAAAATCCCATCCGAGATGCCCTATGATTGTGTAAAGTTTGAGTAAAATCCCATCCGAGATGCCCTATGATTGTGTAAAGTTTGAGTAAAATCCCATCCGAGATGCCCTATGATTGTGTAAAGTTTGAGTAAAATCCCATCCGAGATGCCCTATGATTGTGTATAGTTTGAGTAAAATCCCATCCGAGATGCCCTATGATTGTGTGTAGTTTGAGTAAAATCCCATCCGAGATGCCCTATGATTGTGTAGTTTGAGTAAAATCCCATCCGAGATGCCCTATGATTGTGTAGTTTGAGTAAAATCCCATCCGAGATGCCCTATGATTGTGTAAAGTTTGAGTAAAATCCCATCCGAGATGCCCTATGATTGTGTAGTTTGAGTAAAATCCCATCCGAGATGCCCTATGATTGTGTAAAGTTTGAGTAAAATCCCATCCGAGATGCCCTATAATTGTGTAGTTTGAGTAAAATCCCATCCGAGATGCCCTATAATTGTGAAGTTTGAGTAAAATCCCATCCGAGATACCCTATGATTGTGTAAAGTTTGAGTAAAATCCCATCCGAGATGCCCTATGATTGTGTAAAGTTTGAGTAAAATCCCATCCGAGATGCCCTATGATTGTGTAGTTTGAGTAAAATCCCATCCGAGATGCCCTATGATTGTGTAAAGTTTGAGTAAAATCCCATCCGAGATGCCCTATAATTGTGTAGTTTGAGTAAAATCCCATCCGAGATGCCCTATGATTGTGTAAAGTTTGAGTAAAATCCCATCCGAGATACCCTATGATTGTGTAAAGTTTGAGTAAAATCCCATCCGAGATACCCTATAATTGTGTAGTTTGAGTAAAATCCCATCCGAGATGCCCTATGATTGTGTAAAGTTTGAGTAAAATCCCATCCGAGATGCCCTATGATTGTGTAAAGTTTGAGTAAAATCCCATCCGAGATGCCCTATGATTGTGTAGTTTGAGTAAAATCCCATCCGAGATGCCCTATGATTGTGTAAAGTTTGAGTAAAATCCCATCCGAGATGCCCTATGATTGTGTAAAGTTTGAGTAAAATCCCATCCGAGATGCCCTATGATTGTGTAGTTTGAGTAAAATCCCATCCGAGATGCCCTATGATTGTGTAAAGTTTGAGTAAAATCCCATCCGAGATGCCCTATGATTGTGTAGTTTGAGTAAAATCCCATCCGAGATGCCCTATGATTGTGTAAAGTTTGAGTAAAATCCCATCCGAGATGCCCTATGATTGTGTAAAGTTTGAGTAAAATCCCATCCGAGATGCCCTATGATTGTGTAGTTTGAGTAAAATCCCATCCGAGATGCCCTATGATTGTGTAGTTTGAGTAAAATCCCATCCGAGATGCCCTATGATTGTGTAGTTTGAGTAAAATCCCATCCGAGATGCCCTATGATTGTGTAGTTTGAGTAAAATCCCATCCGAGATACCCTATGATTGTGTAAAGTTTGAGTAAAATCCCATCCGAGATGCCCTATGATTGTGTAAAGTTTGAGTAAAATCCCATCCGAGATGCCCTATGATTGTGTAAAGTTTGAGTAAAATCCCATCCGAGATGCCCTATGATTGTGTAGTTTGAGTAAAATCCCATCCGAGATGCCCTATGATTGTGTAAAGTTTGAGTAAAATCCCATCCGAGATGCCCTATGATTGTGTAGTTTGAGTAAAATCCCATCCGAGATGCCCTATGATTGTGTAAAGTTTGAGTAAAATCCCATCCGAGATGCCCTATGATTGTGTAAAGTTTGAGTAAAATCCCATCCGAGATGCCCTATGATTGTGTAGTTTGAGTAAAATCCCATCCGAGATGCCCTATGATTGTGTAGTTTGAGTAAAATCCCATCCGAGATGCCCTATGATTGTGTAGTTTGAGTAAAATCCCATCCGAGATACCCTATGATTGTGTAAAGTTTGAGTAAAATCCCATCCGAGATGCCCTATGATTGTGTAAAGTTTGAGTAAAATCCCATCCGAGATGCCCTATGATTGTGTAAAGTTTGAGTAAAATCCCATCCGAGATGCCCTATAATTGTGTAGTTTGAGTAAAATCCCATCTGAGATGCCCTATGATTGTGTAAAGTTTGAGTAAAATCCCATCCGAGATGCCCTATGATTGTGTAAAGTTTGAGTAAAATCCCATCCGAGATGCCCTATGATTGTGTAAAGTTTGAGTAAAATCCCATCCGAGATGCCCTATGATTGTGTAAAGTTTGAGTAAGTTTGAGTAAAATCCCATCCGAGATGCCCTATGATTGTGTAAAGTTTGAGTAAAATCCCATCCGAGATGCCCTATGATTGTGTAAAGTTTGAGTAAAATCCCATCCGAGATGCCCTATGATTGTGTAAAGTTTGAGTAAAATCCCATCCGAGATGCCCTATGATTGTGTAGTTTGAGTAAAATCCCATCCGAGATGCCCTATGATTGTGTAGTTTGAGTAAAATCCCATCCGAGATGCCCTATGATTGTGTAGTTTGAGTAAAATCCCATCCGAGATGCCCTATGATTGTGTAGTTTGAGTAAAATCCCATCCGAGATACCCTATGATTGTGTAAAGTTTGAGTAAAATCCCATCCGAGATGCCCTATGATTGTGTAAAGTTTGAGTAAAATCCCATCCGAGATGCCCTATGATTGTGTAAAGTTTGAGTAAAATCCCATCCGAGATGCCCTATAATTGTGTAGTTTGAGTAAAATCCCATCTGAGATGCCCTATGATTGTGTAAAGTTTGAGTAAAATCCCATCCGAGATGCCCTATGATTGTGTAAAGTTTGAGTAAAATCCCATCCGAGATGCCCTATGATTGTGTAAAGTTTGAGTAAAATCCCATCCGAGATGCCCTATGATTGTGTAAAGTTTGAGTAAAATCCCATCCGAGATGCCCTATGATTGTGTATAGTTTGAGTAAAATCCCATCCGAGATGCCCTATGATTGTGTGTAGTTTGAGTAAAATCCCATCCGAGATGCCCTATGATTGTGTAGTTTGAGTAAAATCCCATCCGAGATGCCCTATGATTGTGTAGTTTGAGTAAAATCCCATCCGAGATGCCCTATGATTGTGTAAAGTTTGAGTAAAATCCCATCCGAGATGCCCTATGATTGTGTAGTTTGAGTAAAATCCCATCCGAGATGCCCTATGATTGTGTAAAGTTTGAGTAAAATCCCATCCGAGATGCCCTATAATTGTGTAGTTTGAGTAAAATCCCATCCGAGATGCCCTATAATTGTGAAGTTTGAGTAAAATCCCATCCGAGATACCCTATGATTGTGTAAAGTTTGAGTAAAATCCCATCCGAGATGCCCTATGATTGTGTAGTTTGAGTAAAATCCCATCCGAGATGCCCTATGATTGTGTAAAGTTTGAGTAAAATCCCATCCGAGATGCCCTATAATTGTGTAGTTTGAGTAAAATCCCATCCGAGATGCCCTATGATTGTGTAAAGTTTGAGTAAAATCCCATCCGAGATGCCCTATGATTGTGTAAAGTTTGAGTAAAATCCCATCCGAGATGCCCTATGATTGTGTAGTTTGAGTAAAATCCCATCCGAGATGCCCTATGATTGTGTAAAGTTTGAGTAAAATCCCATCCGAGATGCCCTATGATTGTGTAAAGTTTGAGTAAAATCCCATCCGAGATGCCCTATGATTGTGTAGTTTGAGTAAAATCCCATCCGAGATGCCCTATGATTGTGTAAAGTTTGAGTAAAATCCCATCCGAGATGCCCTATGATTGTGTAGTTTGAGTAAAATCCCATCCGAGATGCCCTATGATTGTGTAAAGTTTGAGTAAAATCCCATCCGAGATGCCCTATGATTGTGTAAAGTTTGAGTAAAATCCCATCCGAGATGCCCTATGATTGTGTAGTTTGAGTAAAATCCCATCCGAGATACCCTATGATTGTGTAAAGTTTGAGTAAAATCCCATCCGAGATGCCCTATGATTGTGTAAAGTTTGAGTAAAATCCCATCCGAGATGCCCTATGATTGTGTAAAGTTTGAGTAAAATCCCATCCGAGATGCCCTATGATTGTGTAGTTTGAGTAAAATCCCATCCGAGATGCCCTATGATTGTGTAAAGTTTGAGTAAAATCCCATCCGAGATGCCCTATGATTGTGTAGTTTGAGTAAAATCCCATCCGAGATGCCCTATGATTGTGTAAAGTTTGAGTAAAATCCCATCCGAGATGCCCTATGATTGTGTAAAGTTTGAGTAAAATCCCATCCGAGATGCCCTATGATTGTGTAGTTTGAGTAAAATCCCATCCGAGATGCCCTATGATTGTGTAGTTTGAGTAAAATCCCATCCGAGATGCCCTATGATTGTGTAGTTTGAGTAAAATCCCATCCGAGATGCCCTATGATTGTGTAGTTTGAGTAAAATCCCATCCGAGATACCCTATGATTGTGTAAAGTTTGAGTAAAATCCCATCCGAGATGCCCTATGATTGTGTAAAGTTTGAGTAAAATCCCATCCGAGATGCCCTATGATTGTGTAAAGTTTGAGTAAAATCCCATCCGAGATGCCCTATGATTGTGTAGTTTGAGTAAAATCCCATCTGAGATGCCCTATGATTGTGTAAAGTTTGAGTAAAATCCCATCCGAGATGCCCTATGATTGTGTAAAGTTTGAGTAAAATCCCATCCGAGATGCCCTATGATTGTGTAAAGTTTGAGTAAAATCCCATCCGAGATGCCCTATGATTGTGTAAAGTTTGAGTAAAATCCCATCCGAGATGCCCTATGATTGTGTATAGTTTGAGTAAAATCCCATCCGAGATGCCCTATGATTGTGTGTAGTTTGAGTAAAATCCCATCCGAGATGCCCTATGATTGTGTAGTTTGAGTAAAATCCCATCCGAGATGCCCTATGATTGTGTAGTTTGAGTAAAATCCCATCCGAGATGCCCTATGATTGTGTAAAGTTTGAGTAAAATCCCATCCGAGATGCCCTATGATTGTGTAGTTTGAGTAAAATCCCATCCGAGATGCCCTATGATTGTGTAAAGTTTGAGTAAAATCCCATCCGAGATGCCCTATAATTGTGTAGTTTGAGTAAAATCCCATCCGAGATGCCCTATAATTGTGAAGTTTGAGTAAAATCCCATCCGAGATACCCTATGATTGTGTAAAGTTTGAGTAAAATCCCATCCGAGATGCCCTATGATTGTGTAAAGTTTGAGTAAAATCCCATCCGAGATGCCCTATGATTGTGTAGTTTGAGTAAAATCCCATCCGAGATGCCCTATGATTGTGTAAAGTTTGAGTAAAATCCCATCCGAGATGCCCTATAATTGTGTAGTTTGAGTAAAATCCCATCCGAGATGCCCTATGATTGTGTAAAGTTTGAGTAAAATCCCATCCGAGATACCCTATGATTGTGTAAAGTTTGAGTAAAATCCCATCCGAGATACCCTATAATTGTGTAGTTTGAGTAAAATCCCATCCGAGATGCCCTATGATTGTGTAAAGTTTGAGTAAAATCCCATCCGAGATGCCCTATGATTGTGTAAAGTTTGAGTAAAATCCCATCCGAGATGCCCTATGATTGTGTAGTTTGAGTAAAATCCCATCCGAGATGCCCTATGATTGTGTAAAGTTTGAGTAAAATCCCATCCGAGATGCCCTATGATTGTGTAAAGTTTGAGTAAAATCCCATCCGAGATGCCCTATGATTGTGTAGTTTGAGTAAAATCCCATCCGAGATGCCCTATGATTGTGTAAAGTTTGAGTAAAATCCCATCCGAGATGCCCTATGATTGTGTAGTTTGAGTAAAATCCCATCCGAGATGCCCTATGATTGTGTAAAGTTTGAGTAAAATCCCATCCGAGATGCCCTATGATTGTGTAAAGTTTGAGTAAAATCCCATCCGAGATGCCCTATGATTGTGTAGTTTGAGTAAAATCCCATCCGAGATGCCCTATGATTGTGTAGTTTGAGTAAAATCCCATCCGAGATGCCCTATGATTGTGTAGTTTGAGTAAAATCCCATCCGAGATGCCCTATGATTGTGTAGTTTGAGTAAAATCCCATCCGAGATACCCTATGATTGTGTAAAGTTTGAGTAAAATCCCATCCGAGATGCCCTATGATTGTGTAAAGTTTGAGTAAAATCCCATCCGAGATGCCCTATGATTGTGTAAAGTTTGAGTAAAATCCCATCCGAGATGCCCTATGATTGTGTAGTTTGAGTAAAATCCCATCCGAGATGCCCTATGATTGTGTAAAGTTTGAGTAAAATCCCATCCGAGATGCCCTATGATTGTGTAGTTTGAGTAAAATCCCATCCGAGATGCCCTATGATTGTGTAAAGTTTGAGTAAAATCCCATCCGAGATGCCCTATGATTGTGTAAAGTTTGAGTAAAATCCCATCCGAGATGCCCTATGATTGTGTAGTTTGAGTAAAATCCCATCCGAGATGCCCTATGATTGTGTAGTTTGAGTAAAATCCCATCCGAGATGCCCTATGATTGTGTAGTTTGAGTAAAATCCCATCCGAGATGCCCTATGATTGTGTAGTTTGAGTAAAATCCCATCCGAGATACCCTATGATTGTGTAAAGTTTGAGTAAAATCCCATCCGAGATGCCCTATGATTGTGTAAAGTTTGAGTAAAATCCCATCCGAGATGCCCTATGATTGTGTAAAGTTTGAGTAAGTTTGAGTAAAATCCCATCCGAGATGCCCTATGATTGTGTAAAGTTTGAGTAAAATCCCATCCGAGATGCCCTATGATTGTGTAAAGTTTGAGTAAAATCCCATCCGAGATGCCCTATGATTGTGTAAAGTTTGAGTAAAATCCCATCCGAGATGCCCTATGATTGTGTAGTTTGAGTAAAATCCCATCCGAGATGCCCTATGATTGTGTAGTTTGAGTAAAATCCCATCCGAGATGCCCTATGATTGTGTAGTTTGAGTAAAATCCCATCCGAGATGCCCTATGATTGTGTAGTTTGAGTAAAATCCCATCCGAGATACCCTATGATTGTGTAAAGTTTGAGTAAAATCCCATCCGAGATGCCCTATGATTGTGTAAAGTTTGAGTAAAATCCCATCCGAGATGCCCTATGATTGTGTAAAGTTTGAGTAAAATCCCATCCGAGATGCCCTATAATTGTGTAGTTTGAGTAAAATCCCATCTGAGATGCCCTATGATTGTGTAAAGTTTGAGTAAAATCCCATCCGAGATGCCCTATGATTGTGTAAAGTTTGAGTAAAATCCCATCCGAGATGCCCTATGATTGTGTAAAGTTTGAGTAAAATCCCATCCGAGATGCCCTATGATTGTGTAGTTTGAGTAAAATCCCATCCGAGATGCCCTATGATTGTGTAAAGTTTGAGTAAAATCCCATCCGAGATGCCCTATGATTGTGTAGTTTGAGTAAAATCCCATCCGAGATGCCCTATGATTGTGTAAAGTTTGAGTAAAATCCCATCCGAGATGCCCTATGATTGTGTAGTTTGAGTAAAATCCCATCCGAGATGCCCTATGATTGTGTAAAGTTTGAGTAAAATCCCATCCGAGATGCCCTATGATTGTGTAGTTTGAGTAAAATCCCATCCGAGATGCCCTATGATTGTGTAAAGTTTGAGTAAAATCCCATCCGAGATGCCCTATGATTGTGTAAAGTTTGAGTAAAATCCCATCCGAGATGCCCTATGATTGTGTAGTTTGAGTAAAATCCCATCCGAGATGCCCTATGATTGTGTAGTTTGAGTAAAATCCCATCCGAGATGCCCTATGATTGTGTAAGTTTGAGTAAAATCCCATCCGAGATGCCCTATGATTGTGTAGTTTGAGTAAAATCCCATCCGAGATACCCTATGATTGTGTAAAGTTTGAGTAAAATCCCATCCGAGATGCCCTATGATTGTGTAAAGTTTGAGTAAAATCCCATCCGAGATGCCCTATGATTGTGTAGTTTGAGTAAAATCCCATCCGAGATACCCTATGATTGTGTAAAGTTTGAGTAAAATCCCATCCGAGATGCCCTATGATTGTGTAAAGTTTGAGTAAAATCCCATCCGAGATGCCCTATGATTGTGTAAAGTTTGAGTAAAATCCCATCCGAGATGCCCTATGATTGTGTAAAGTTTGAGTAAAATCCCATCCGAGATGCCCTATGATTGTGTAGTTTGAGTAAAATCCCATCCGAGATGCCCTATGATTGTGTAGTTTGAGTAAAATCCCATCCGAGATGCCCTATGATTGTGTAGTTTGAGTAAAATCCCATCCGAGATACCCTATGATTGTGTAAAGTTTGAGTAAAATCCCATCCGAGATGCCCTATGATTGTGTAAAGTTTGAGTAAAATCCCATCCGAGATGCCCTATGATTGTGTAAAGTTTGAGTAAAATCCCATCCGAGATGCCCTATGATTGTGTAGTTTGAGTAAAATCCCATCCGAGATGCCCTATGATTGTGTAAAGTTTGAGTAAAATCCCATCCGAGATGCCCTATGATTGTGTAGTTTGAGTAAAATCCCATCCGAGATGCCCTATGATTGTGTAAAGTTTGAGTAAAATCCCATCCGAGATGCCCTATGATTGTGTAAAGTTTGAGTAAAATCCCATCCGAGATGCCCTATGATTGTGTAGTTTGAGTAAAATCCCATCCGAGATGCCCTATGATTGTGTAGTTTGAGTAAAAATCCCATCCGAGATGCCCTATGATTGTGTAGTTTGAGTAAAATCCCATCCGAGATGCCTATGATTGTGTAGTTTGAGTAAAATCCCATCCGAGATGCCCTATGATTGTGTAAAGTTTGAGTAAAATCCCATCCGAGATGCCCTATGATTGTGTAGTTTGAGTAAAATCCCATCCGAGATGCCCTATGATTGTGTAAAGTTTGAGTAAAATCCCATCCGAGATGCCCTATGATTGTGTAAAGTTGAGTAAAATCCCATCCGAGATGCCCTATGATTGTGTAAGTTTGAGTAAAATCCCATCCGAGATGCCTATGATTGTGTAAAGTTTGAGTAAAATCCCATCCGAGATGCCCTATGATTGTGTAGTTTGAGTAAAATCCCATCCGAGATGCCCTATGATTGTGTAGTTTGAGTAAAATCCCATCCGAGATGCCCTATGATTGTGTAGTTTGAGTAAAAATCCCATCCGAGATGCCCTATGATTGTGTAGTTTGAGTAAAATCCCATCCGAGATGCCCTATGATTGTGTAAAGTTTGAGTAAAATCCCATCCGAGATGCCCTATGATTGTGTAAAGTTTTGAGTAAAATCCCATCCGAGATGCCCTATGATTGTGTAGTTTGAGTAAAATCCCATCCGAGATGCCCTATGATTGTGTAGTTTGAGTAAAATCCCATCCGAGATGCCCTATGATTGTGTAAAGTTTGAGTAAAATCCCATCCGAGATGCCCTATGATTGTGTAAAGTTTGAGTAAAATCCCATCCGAGATGCCCTATGATTGTGTAAAGTTTGAGTAAAATCCCATCCGAGATGCCCTATGATTGTGTAAAGTTTGAGTAAAATCCCATCCGAGATGCCCTATGATTGTGTAAGTTTGAGTAAAATCCCATCCGAGATGCCCTATGATTGTGTAGTTTGAGTAAAATCCCATCCGAGATGCCTATGATTGTGTAGTTTGAGTAAAATCCCATCCGAGATGCCCGATGATTGTGTAGTTTGAGTAAAATCCCATCCGAGATGCCCTATGATTGTGTAAAGTTTGAGTAAAATCCCATCCGAGATGCCCTATGATTGTGTAGTTTGAGTAAAATCCCATCCGAGATGCCCTATGATTGTGTAAAGTTTGAGTAAAATCCATCCGAGATGCCCTATGATTGTGTAGTTTGAGTAAATCCCATCCGAGATGCCCTATATTGTGTAAGTTTGAGTAAATCCCATCCGAGATACCCTATGATTGTGTAAAGTTTGAGTAAAATCCCATCCGAGATGCCCTATGATTGTGTAAAGTTTGAGTAAAATCCCATCCGAGATGCCCTATGATTGTGTAAGTTTGAGTAAAATCCCATCCGAGATGCCCTATGATTGTGTAGTTTGAGTAAAATCCCATCCGAGATGCCCTATGATTGTGTAAAGTTTGAGTAAAATCCCATCCGAGATGCCCTATGTTGTGTAAAGTTTGAGTAAAATCCCATCCGAGATGCCCTATGATTGTGTAAAGTTTGAGTAAAAATCCCATCCGAGATGCCCTATATTGTGTAGTTTGAGTAAAATCCCATCCGAGATGCCCTATGATTGTGTAGTTTGAGTAAAATCCCATCCGAGATGCCCTATGATTGTGTAGTTTGAGTAAAATCCCATCCGAGATGCCTATGATTGTGTAAAGTTTGAGTAAAATCCCATCCGAGATGCCCTATGATTGTGTAAAGTTTGAGTAAAATCCATCCGAGATGCCCTATGATTGTGTAAAGTTTGAGTAAAATCCATCCGAGATGCCCTATGATTGTGTAAAGTTTGAGTAAAATCCCATCCGAGATGCCCTATGATTGTGTAAAGTTTGAGTAAAATCCCATCCGAGATGCCCTATGATTGTGTAAAGTTTGAGTAAAATCCCATCCGAGATGCCCTATGATTGTGTAAAGTTTGAGTAAAATCCCATCCGAGATGCCTATGATTGTGTAAAGTTTGAGTAAAATCCCATCCGAGATGCCCTATGATTGTGTAGTTTGAGTAAAATCCCATCCGAGATGCCCTATGATTGTGTAAAGTTTGAGTAAAATCCCATCGAGATGCCCTATGATTGTGTAAAGTTTGAGTAAAATCCCATCCGAGATGCCCTATGATTGTGTAAAGTTTGAGTAAAATCCCATCCGAGATGCCCTATGATTGTGTAGTTTGAGTAAAATCCCATCCGAGATGCCCTATGATTGTGTAAAGTTTTGAGTAAAATCCCATCCGAGATGCCCTATGATTGTGTAGTTTGAGTAAAATCCATCCGGATGCCCTATGATTGTGTAAAGTTTGAGTAAAATCCCATCCGAGATGCCCTATGATTGTGTAAAGTTTGAGTAAAATCCCATCCGAGATGCCCTATGATTGTGTGTTTGAGTAAATCCCATCCGATATGCCCTATGATTGTGTAGTTTGAGTAAAATCCCATCCGAGATGCCCTATGATTGTGTAGTTTGAGTAAAATCCCATCCGAGATGCCTATGATTGTGTAGTTTGAGTAAAATCCCATCCGAGATGCCCTATGATTGTGTAAGTTTGAGTAAAATCCCATCCGAGATGCCCTATGATTGTGTAAAGTTTGAGTAAAATCCCATCCGAGATGCCCTATGATTGTGTAAAGTTTGAGTAAAATCCCATCCGAGATGCCCTATGATTGTGTAAAGTTTGAGTAAAATCCCATCCGAGATGCCCTATGATTGTGTAAAGTTTGAGTAAAATCCCATCCGAGATGCCCTATGATTGTGTAAAGTTTGAGTAAAATCCCATCCGAGATGCCCTATGATTGTGTAAAGTTTGAGTAAAATCCCATCCGAGATGCCCTATGATTGTGTAAAGTTGAGTAAAATCCCATCCGAGATGCCCTATGATTGTGTAAAGTTTTGAGTAAAATCCCATCCGAGATGCCTATGATTGTGTAAAGTTTGAGTAAAATCCCATCCGAGATGCCCTATGATTGTGTAGTTTGAGTAAAATCCCATCCGAGATGCCCTATGATTGTGTAGTTTGAGTAAAATCCCATCCGAGATGCCCTATGATTGTGTAAAGTTTGAGTAAACCCATCCGAGATGCCCTATGATTGTGTAAAGTTTGAGTAAAATCCCATCCGAGATGCCCTATGATTGTGTAAAGTTTGAGTAAAATCCATCCGGATGCCCTATGATTGTGTAGTTTGAGTAAAATCCCATCCGAGATGCCTATGATTGTGTATTTGAGTAAATCCCATCGAGATGCCCTATGCTTGTGTAGTTTGAGTAAAATCCATCCGAGATGCCCTATGATTGTGTAAGTTTGAGTAAAATCCCATCCGAGATGCCTATGATTGTGTAGTTTGAGTAAAATCCCATCCGAGATTCCTATGATTGTGTAAGTTTGAGTAAAATCCCATCCGAGATGCCCTAGATTGTGTAAAGTTTGAGTAAAATCCCATCCGAGATGCCCTATATTGTGTAGTTTGAGTAAAATCCCATCCGAGATGCCCTATGATTGTGTAAAGTTTGAGTAAAATCCCATCCGAGATGCCCTATGATTGTGTAGTTTGAGTAAAATCCCATCCGAGATGCCCTATGATTGTGTAAGTTTGAGTAAAATCCCATCCGAGATGCCCTATGATTGTGTAGTTTGAGTAGTTGAGTAAAATCCCATCCGAGATGCCTATGATTGTGTAAAGTTTGAGTAAAATCCCATCGAGATGCCTATGATTGTGTAAAGTTGAGTAAAATCCCATCCGAGATGCCCTATGATTGTGTAAAGTTTGAGTAAAATCCATCCGAGATGCCCTATGATTGTGTAGTTTGAGTAAAATCCCATCCGAGATGCCCTATGATTGTGTAAAGTTTGAGTAAAATCCCATCGAGATGCCCTATGATTGTGTAGTTTGAGTAAAATCCATCCGAGATGCCCTATGATTGTGTAGTTTGAGTAAAATCCCATCCGATGCCCTATGATTGTGTAGTTTGAGTAAAATCCCATCCGAGATGCCCTATGATTGTGTATTTGAGTAAAATCCCTCCGAGATACCCTATGATTGTGTAAGTTTGAGTAAAATCCCATCCGAGATGCCCTATGATTGTGTAAGTTTGAGTAAAATCCCATCCGAGATGCCCTATGATTGTGTAAAGTTTGAGTAAAATCCCATCCGAGATGCCCTATGATTGTGTAGTTTGAGTAAAATCCCATCCGAGATGCCCTATGATTGTGTAAGTTTGAGTAAAATCCCATCCGAGATGCCCTATGATTGTGTAAAGTTTGAGTAAAATCCCATCCGAGATGCCCTATGATTGTGTAAAGTTTGAGTAAAATCCCATCCGAGATGCCCTATGATTGTGTAAGTTTGAGTAAAATCCCATCCGAGATGCCCTATGATTGTGTGTAGTTTGAGTAAAATCCCATCCAGATGCCCTATGATTGTGTAGTTTGAGTAAAATCCCATCCGAGATGCCCTATGATTGTGTAGTTTGAGTAAAATCCCATCCGAGATGCCCTATGATTGTGTAGTTTTGAGTAAAATCCCATCCGAGATGCCCTATGATTGTGTAAAGTTTGAGTAAAATCCCATCCGAGATGCCCTATGATTGTGTAGTTTGAGTAAAATCCCATCCGAGATGCCCTATGATTGTGTAAAGTTTGAGTAAAATCCCATCCGAGATGCCCTATATTGTGTAGTTTGAGTAAAACCCATCCGAGATGCCCTATATTGTGAAGTTTGAGTAAAATCCCATCCGAGATGCCCTAATGATTGTGTAATTTGGTAAAATCCCATCCGAGATGCCCTATGATTGTGTAAAGTTTGAGTAAAATCCCATCCGAGATGCCCTATGATGTGTAGTTTGAGTAAATCCCATCCGAGATGCCCTATGATTGTGTAAAGTTTGAGTAAAATCCCATCCGAGATGCCCTATATTGTGTAGTTTGAGTAAAAATCCCATCCGAGATGCCCTATGATTGTGTAAGTTTGAGTAAAATCCCATCCGATACCCTATGATTGTGTAAAGTTTTGAGTAAAATCCCATCCGAGATACCCTATGATTGTGTATTGAGTAAAATCCCATCCGAGATGCCCTATGATTGTGTAAAGTTTGAGTAAATCCATCCGAGATGCCCTATGATTGTGTAAAGTTTGAGTAGAATCCCATCCGAGATCCCTATATTGTGTAAGTTTGAGTAAAATCCATCCGAGATGCCTATGATT